>NC_057798.1:371932952-372010966 GCF_018294505.1 Triticum aestivum | reverse complement strand
AGCTACGGAATAAACGGAGACTAGCTAAAGGTGAGCTGACGATATATGTTGGAAGTGTTTCCAAGGTTGATATGATCAAGCATCGCACGCTCCCTCTACCACCGAGATTGGTGTTTGCGTTGAGCATAGACATGATTGGATTATGTCTATCGCAATACGGTTATTCATTTAAGGAGAATAATGGTTACTCTATTTTTGAATAATACCTTCAATGGTCTTGCACCTAAAGGAATGGTTTATTGAATCTCGGTCGTAGTGATACACATTTTCATGCCAAAAGATATAAGATAGTAATGATAGTACCACTTACTTGTGGCACTGCCATGTAAGTCATAATGGTATAAAATGCATGAAGAAGCTCCATGTTGATGGATCTTTGGACTCACTCGTTTTTGAAAAGTTTGAGACATGCGAACCATGTCTATTGGTGTATATGCATGAAGAAACTCAATGCAAATGGATCGTTCGGACTCACTTGATTTTGAATCACTTGAGATATGCAAATCATACCACATGGGCAAGATGACTGAAAAGCCTCATTTTCAGTAAGATGGAACAAGATAGCAACTTGTTGGAAGTAACACATTTTGATGTGTGCAGTCGAATGAGTGCTGAGGCATGCAGTGAATATCATTATGTTCTTACTTCACAGATGATTCGAGTAAATGTTGAGTATATTTACTTCATGAAACACAAGTCTGAATTATTGAATGGTTCAAGTAATTTCAGAGTGAAGTAGCAGATCATTGTGACAAGAGGATAAAATGTCTATGATATGATCATAGAGATGAATATCTGAGTTACGAGTTTTGGCACACAATTAAGACATTGTGGAAATTGTTTCGCAATTAATACCGCCTAGAACACCATAATGTGATGGTGTGTCAGAACATCATAGTTGCACCCTATTGGATATGGTGCGTACCATGATGTCTCTTATCGAATTACCACTATCGTTCATGGGTTAGGCATTAGAGACAACCACATTCACTTTAAATAGGGCACCACGTAATTCCGATGAGATGACACCGTATGAATTATGGTTTAGGGAAACCTAAGTTGTCGTTTCTTAAAAGTTTGGGGATGCGACGCTTATATGAAAAAGTTTCAGGTTGATAAGCTCGAACCCAAAGCGGATAAAATGCATCTTCATAGGAAACCCAAAACAGTTGGGTATACCTCCTAATTCAGATCCGAAAGCAATATGGATTGTTTCTAGAATCGGGTCCTTTCTCGAGGAAAAGTTTCTCTCGAAAGAATTGAGTGGGAGGATGGTGGAGACTTGATGAGGTTATTGAACTGTCTCTTCAACTAGTGTGTGACAGGGCACAGGGAGTTGTTCCTGTGGCACCTACACCAATTGAAGTGGAAGCTTATGATATTGATCATGAAACTTCGAATCAAGTCACTCCCAAACCTCGTAGGATGACAAGGATGCGTACTACTTCAGAGTGGTACGTAATCCTGTCTTGAAGGTCATGTTGCTAGACAACAATGAACCTACGAGCTATGGAGAAGCGATGGTGGGCCCGGATTCCGTTAAATGGCTTGAGGCCATAAAATCCGAGAGAGGATCCATGTATGAAAACAAAGTGTAGACTTTGGCAGAACGGCTCGATGGTCGTAAGGCAAATGAGTACAGATGGATTTCAAAAGGAAGACGGACAATGATGGTAAATGTCACCATTAAGAAAGCTCGACTTCTCGTTAAGATGTTTTCCGACAAGTTCAAGGAGTTGACTACGATGAGATTTTCTCACTCGTAGCGATGCTAAGAGTCTGTTGGAATTATATTAGCGATTACTACATTATTTATGAAATCTTGCAGATAGGATGTCAAAACATTGTTTCCTCGACGATTTTAATGAGGAAAGGTTGTATGTGATACAACCGGAAGGTTTTGTCAATCCCGAAAGATGCTAATAAGTATGCAAAGCTCCAGCAATCCTTCTAAGGACTTGAGTGAGCATCTCGGAGTTGGAATGTATGCTTTGATGATGATCAAAAATTTTGGGTTTGTACAAAGTTTATGAGAAACTTGTATTTCCAAAGAAGTGAGTGGGAGCACTATAGAATTTCTGATGAGTATATGTTGTTGACATATTGTTGATCAGAAATGACGTAGAATTTCTGGAAAGCATATACGGTTATTTTGAAAGTGTTTTTCAATGGAAAGCCTGGATTAAGCTACTTGAACATTGAGCATCAAGATCTATAAGGATAGATCAAAATGCTTAATAATACTTTCAAATGAGCACATACCTTGACATGATCTTGAAGGTGTTCAAGATGGACCAGTCAAAGAAGGAGTTCTTGCCTGAGTTGTACGGTACGAAGTTAAGACTTAAAGCTCGACCACGGCAGAATAAAGAGAAAGGACGAAGGTCGTCCCCTATGCTTAAGACGTAGGCTCTTCAGTATGCTATGCTGTGTACCGCACCTGAAGTGTGCCTTGCCATGAGTCAGTCAAGGGGTACAAGAGTGATCCAAGAATGGCTCACAGGACAGCGGTCAAAGTTATCCTTAGTAACTAGTGGACTAAGGAATTTTCTCGATTATGGAGGTGGTAAAAGAGTTCGTCGTAAAGGTTACAACGATGCAAGCTTGACACCTATCCGGATAGCTCTGAGTAGAGAGGCCGGATACATATAATGGAGCAATAATTTAGAATAGCTCCAAGTAGAACAGTTGTTTGGAATAGCTCCAAATAGAGCGTGGTAGCTGCATCTAGGAGATGACATAGAGATTTGTAAAGCACACACGGATCTGAAAGGTTCAGACCCGTTGATTAAAACCTCTCTCACAAGCAACATGATCAAACATAAAACTCATTGAGTGTTAATCACATAGTGATGTGAACTAGACTACTGACTCTAGTAAACTCTTGGGTATTAGTCACATGGCGATGTGACCTGTGAGTGTTAATCACATGGCGATGTGAACTAGATTATTGACTCTAGTGCAAGTGGGAGACTGTTGGAAATATGCCCTAGAGGCAATAATAAAAGTATTATTATTATATTTCCTTGTTCATGATAATTATCTTTTATTCATGCTATAACTGTATTATCCGGAAATCGTAATACACGTGTGAATACATAGACCACAATATGTCCCTAGTGAGCCTCTAGTTGACTAGCTCGTTGTGATCAACAGATAGTCATGGTTTGCTGGCTATGGACATTGGATGTCGTTGATAACGGGATCACATCATTAGGAGAATGATGTGATGGACAAGACCCAATCCTAAGACTAGCACAAAAGATCGTGTAGTTCATTTGCTAGAGCTTTGCCAATGTCAAGTATCTCTTCCTTCGACCATGAGAGCGTGTAACTCCTGGATACCGTAGGAGTGCTTTGGGTGTATCAAACGTCACAACGTAACTGGGTGACTATAAAGGTGCACTACAGGTATCTCCGAAAGTATCTATTGTTTCATGCGGATCGAGACTGGGATTTGTCACTCCGTGTAAACGGAGAGGTATCTCTGGGCCCACTCGGTAGGACATCATCATATGCGCAATGTGACCAAGGAGTTGATCACGGGATGATGTGTTACGGAACGAGTAAAGTGACTTGCCGGTAACGAGATTGAACAAGGTATTGGATACCGACGATCGAATCTCGGGCAAGTAACATACCGATAGACAAAGGGAATTGAATACGGGATTGATTAAGTCCTTGACATCGTGGCTCATCCGATGAGATCATCGTGGAACATGTGGACGCCATCATGGTTATCCAGATCCCGCTGTTGGTTATTGACCGGAGAACGCCTCGGTCATGTCTACATGTCTCCCGAACCCGTAGGGTCTACACACTTAAGGTTCGATGACGCTAGGGTTATAAAGGAAGTTTGTATGTGGTTACCGAATGTTGTTCGGAGTCCCGGATGAGATCCCGGACGTCACGAGGAGTTCCGGAATGGTCCGGAGGTAAAGATTTATATATGGGAAGTCCTATTTTGGCCACCGGAAAATGTTCGTGATTTTTCGGTATTGTACCGGGAAGGTTCTAGAAGGTTCCGGAGTGGGGCCCACCTGCATGGGGGGACCCACATGGACGTGGGTAGTGGGGGCAAGGCCCCACACCCCTGGTCAAGGCGCACCAAGATCCCCCCTTAGAAGGAATAAGATCATATCCCGAAGGGATAAGATCAAGATCCCTAAAAAGGGGGGATAACAATCGGTGGGGAAGGAAATAATGAGATTTCTTTCCTCCCACCTTGGCCAACGCCCCAATGGACTTGGAGGGCAAGAAACCAGCCCCTCCACCCCTATATATAGTGGGGAGGCGCATGGGAGCTATACACGAAGTTCTGGCACAGCCCTACCTCTCTCCCTACTCCTCCTCTCCCATGGTGCTTGGCGAAGCCCTGCTGGATTGCCACGCTCCTCCACCACCACCACGCCGTTGTGCTGCTGTTGGATGGAGTCTTCCTCAACCTCTCCCTCTCTCCTTGCTGGATCAAGGCGTGGGAGACGTCACCGGGCTGTACGTGTGTTGAACGCGGAGGTGCCGTCCGTTCGGCACTAGGATCATCGGTGATTTGAATCACGACGAGTACGACTCCATCAACCCCGTTCACTTGAACGCTTCCGCTTAGCGATCTACAAGGGTATGTAGATGCACTCTCTTTCTACTCATTGCTGGTCTCTCCATAGATAGATCTTGGTGACACGTAGGAAAATTTTGAATTTCTGCTACGTTCCCCAACAGTTATGTCATCGGCTGAATCGCCGGTTGGTGCGGCTTGTTCCGGTTTGTTATTTCCGGACTCCTCTTCCCATAGTACGGATGGCTTGAAGAGCCATTCCAAGAAGATGTTAGGAGGGACAGCGTCGCATTGTGCGCCGATGCGTGCCAGTACGTCGGCTGCTTGGTTATTATCCCGGGCTACGTGATGGAATTCAAGTCCTTCAAACCGGGCTGACATTTTTAGGACAGCGTTGTGATATGCTGCCATTTTCGGATCTTTGGCGTCAAAGTCTCCGTTTATTTGGGATATTGCAAGTTTTGAATCCCCGCGCACCTCTAGGCGTTAAATGCCCATGGAGATTGCCATTCGGAGACCATGTAAAAGGGCCTCGTATTCGGCTGCGTTGTTGGAGTCCGTGTACATTATCTGAAGTACGTATTGGACTGTGTCCCCGGTCGGGGATGTCAATACGACGCCAGCCCCCAATCCGGCTAACATTTTAGAGCCGTCGAAGTGCATAATCCAATTGGAGTATGCGCTGTACTCTTTAGGGAGTTCGGCTTCGGTCCATTCAGCGACAAAGTCAGCCAAAACTTGTGACTTTATAGCTCGCCGAGGTTTGTAAGTTATATCAAATGGTAAGAGCTCAATGGCCCATTTTGCAATCCTGCCCGTCGCGTCGCGGTTGTTTATAATGTCGTTAAGTGGTACTTTAGAGGCCACTGTTATCGAACACTCTTGAAAGTAGTGTCGGAGCTTCCGGGATGCCATGAACACCGTGTATGCTATCTTCTGATAGTGTGGGTAACGAGACTTGCAGTGGGTTAACACAGTGGATACGTAGTATACTAGTTTTTGAAGAGGGAATTTATGCCCTTCTGTCTCTCGTTCGACGACGAGTACCGCGCTTACAACTTGATGCGTTGCTGCGATGTATAACAACATTGGTTCGCCCAGGTTGGGCGCAGCCAGGACCGGATTTGTTGCCAATATGGCCTTTATTTCTTCGAGTCCGGCGGTGGTAGCACCCGTCCACTCGAAGTGTTCGGTGCGCCTAAGGAGGCGATAGAGGGGCAATGCCTTTTCTCCTAGACGGGAGATAAAGCGGCTTAGAGCCGCCACGCATCCAGTCAATTTGTGTATTTGCTTGAGGTCTTTTGGGATATCTAGCTGTGACAGAGCTCGGATCTTGGCTGGGTTTGCTTCAATTCCTCTACCGGATACGATGAAGCCCAGCAGCTTTCCAGCTGGTACGCCGAAAACGCATTTTTCCGGATTCAGCTTGATGTCATATGCTCTGAGGTTGTCGAATGTGAGCCTCAAGTCGTCTACTAGAGTTTCGACGTGTTTAGTTTTGACGACTACGTCGTCTACGTATGCCTCTACTGTTTTGCCGATCTGGGTAGCCAGACATGTTTGAATCATGCGCTGATATGTTGCGCCGGCGTTTTTAAGTCCGAAGGGCATCGTGTTGAAGCAAAATGGTCCATATGGAGTAATGAATGTCGTTGCGGCTTGATCCGCTTCTGCCATCTTGATTTGATGATAGCCGGAGTATGCGTCCAGGAAGCACAATGAATCGTGCCCTGCAGTGGCATCGATGATTTGGTCGATGCGGGGGAGGGGGAAGGGATCCTTTGGGCAGGCTTTATTTAGGTCTTTGAAATCGACACATAGGCACCCGGATTTGTCCTTCTTTGGTACCATTACCAGGTTTGCTAGCCAATCCGGATGTTTGATGTCTCTGATGAATCCGGCTTCCAATAGTTTGGCTAGCTCTTCTCCCATTGCCTGTCTTTTGGGTTCGGAAAATCGTCGAAGAGCCTGTTTGACTGGCTTGAATCCTTTTAGGATGTTTAGGCTGTGTTCTGCCAATCTGCATGGGATTCCGGGCATATCCGAGGGGTGCCAGGCAAAAATGTCCCAATTTTCCCGAAGGAATTCTCGCAGTGCGGCGTCTACATCAGGGTTCAATTGTGCCCCGATGGAGGCCGTCTTTGTCGGGTCCGTTGGGTGGACCTGGAAATTTACTATTTCATCTGCTGGTTTAAAGGAGGTGGACTTGGATCTCTTATCGAGTATCACATCGTCCCTATTCACCGTAGAGCGCAATGCAGTGAGTTCCTCTGCCGCTAGGGCTTCGGATAGTGCCTCTAAGGCTAATGCGGCTGTCTTGTTTTCGGTGCGGAGTGCTATGTCCGGATTACTAACGAGAGTGATTATTCCGCCGGGCCCAGGCATTTTGAGCTTCATGTACCCGTAATGGGGTACGACTTGAAAAATTGTGAATGCCTCTCGTCCTAATATAGCGTGATATCCGCTGTTGAACGGGGCCACTTGGAACGTGACTTCTTCGGATCTGTAATTGTCCAGCGAGCCGAATACCACATCGAGTGTGATTTTTCCTGTGCAGCACGCCTCCCGGCTAGGGATTATTCCTCTAAAGGTTGTGCTGCTTCGCTCAATGCGGCTCCAGTCTATTTCCATTTTTTGAAGGGTTTCCTCGTAGATGAGGTTTAATCCGCTGCCGCCATCCATGAGGACCTTTGTAAGTCAAAAGCCGTCCACTATTGGACTAAGTACCAGTGCGGCTGGAGCTCGGGCTGTTCGGAATTTAGGTTCGTCGCTGGCGTTGAAGGTGATGGCTGTGTCGCTCCATGGATTAGTTGTTGCTACTTGGTAGACTTCGGCAAGGCTGCGGATTGTTCGTTTCCGCATATTGTTTGATGCGAAAGTCTCGAAGACTGTTGATATCGTACCGGTATTGTTGGAGTGGTTTTCCGGGGCTAGAAGCTCCTCTCCACTTTTGGCCACCTGCCGTAATATCCAACATGCTCGAAGGCTGTGTGTTGGGACGGCGCCTTCTGTACCGTGAATTTTACAGGGTCCGCTAAGCCATCCTTCCAGTACGGTTCCGTGCCCTTTATGGGGTATTTGCTTTTTGATTTTTGTATCTGGTGCCTGAGTGTAATGCACCCTTTTGTTGCGGACTAGGGTTGTATTCGAGGCCGGATTGTCCCAAAACTTATTTTCGGTTGTCCGGAAACTCTCCATCGCACAGTACTTTCGTACTATGGACGCCAGGTTGGCGAAGCGTGTAATTTCACGACGGCTGACGGCGTTCAAGATTCCCTCGTCCGTGCAATTATTGCAAAAAATTGAGATTGCGTTTTCCTCTTGGCAGTCCTGTATCCTGTCCATAACCAGGAGGAATCTGGCCCGGTAGTGATGTACTGTCTCAGCGGGCTCTTGCCGGATTAGAGATAGATCGCATATGTCTGGGCGGGTGGGTGGAATTAAGTCCGGAACCCTACCCATCTCAAGGCTCGAGGGCCGAGAAGTTTCCAAATTTAGAAGCTTGGATTGCTGGACGTTGTCCAACGAGTCTGGTCCGATGCCTGACTTTAAGTTCAGTGCTTGATCGAAGTCCGTCCCTCCGCGGGAATCCGGCATGGGGGGTTCGAGAGCCCGGACATGACTAGTTTTCAGTACAGGAGAAGATTCGCCGCATTGTTCCTCTACCACTGCAACGTGGTGGGTGACTTGGGGGGAGTTAATCTCTCTCAGATCGGTTTTAAGCCCAATCTGATTGTAGTCTGTAGCGACTCCCAGGGCGGCGATGCGATCCAAGAGCTCGTTTACGGACGAGAGCTCTATTGGATCCAGCCGCTCGGCGAATTCCGAGCTGACGTGAAGATTGCTTTTGACGACTTGAGAGGTCATTGTCGAAGCGGTAGCCGGACAGGCGGTCATAAGAAAACCACCTAGCCGGATAGTTTGGCCGGCAGCCAAGGCTCCTTTGGCGAAAATACCGTCCTTGAAGACGGGAGGAGGCATCCTTCCTATCGGTGACGACACATAGGAACTCTCAATGAAAGCACCAATGTCAGTGTCAAAACCGGCGGATCTCGGGTAGGAGGTCCCGAACTGTGCGTCTAGGCGGATGGTAACATGAGACAAGGGACACGATGTTTTACCCAGGTTCGGGCCCTCTTGATGGAGGTAAAACCCTATGTCCTGCTTGATTGATATTGATATTGTGGATGTTTACAAGAGTGGATCTACCACGAGATCAAGGAGGCTAAACCCTAGAAGCTAGCCTATGGTATGATTGTAATGGTTGTTGTTGTGTCCTACGGACTAGAGCCATCCGGTTTATATATACACCGGAGAGGGCTAGGGTTACATAGAGTCGGTTACAATGGTAGGAGATCTACGTATCCGTATCGCCAAGCTTTCCTTCCACGCCAAGGAAAGTCCCATCCGGACACGGGACGAAGTCTTCAATCTTGTATCTTCATAGTCTTGGAGTCCGGTCGATGATGATAGTCCGGCCGATGATAGTTCGGCCGATGATGGTAGTCCGGCTATCCGGACACCTCCTAATCCGGGACTCCCTCAGTAGCCCCCGAACCAGGCTTCAATGACGATAAGTCCAGCATGTGTGTAGTCTTCGGCGTTGCAAGGCGGGTTCTCCTTCAAGTTCTACGTACCTACCAAACAGTGTCGGGCTTCCTCATCAATGTTGCGCGTCTTGGCTTCCACGCCCAATAACGGCCTTCTTCCACGCGTCGCGCAAATGTGAAAAGCCAGGGTGTCTTTTATGTTTTACCCCCTAGTTGTGCGAATAATCTGCCTATAAGGGAGGCAAGAATCCAGATCCAAATCACCATCTTCCTCCCGCAAATACTCATCGGAGCGCTTTCGACCAAGAATCCATTCCATCATGGACCGTCAATGCGGCTCCTCTTCTCGCGCTCCCAGCCCTTTGCCAGGAGATTGGAGGAGATGCTCTGTTCCGCACAACGAGCTGGTGAAGCTCCAAGCGGGGGGATATCTCCCTCCGGCCTTTATGGTTCCGGTTCGAGCCGGGCTGGCCACCTACAAAGGTGGGAAGCAAGCGGAGGTTACCCCAAGTCCCAACAAAGGGGAGCGGGTATGCTTTGTCCCCTATCTGATAAGGGGGCTCGGATTTCCTGTACATCCATTCCTTCGCGGGCTCCTGGAGTTCTACGGACTCCAGCTTCATCACCTCACGCCCGCCTCAATCCTGCATATTGCGGGTTACGTAGCTCTTTGCGAGCTATTCCTGGGTGTCGAGCCCCATTTCGCGCTGTGGAAGAGGTTGTTCTGCCTTGTACCCCGTTCTCACGAGGGGTCCATATATCAAGTGGGCGGCGCCGAAATATGGCGCATTGCCGGGACCGGATATCCATCCGGAACCCCTAAGAAGGCGTCCGAAGACTGGCCTTCGGAATTGTTTTATATAGAAGACGCTCCGCTGCCGGACCCTGTTCGGATCGGCCTCCCGGAGTTCAGCAATGCTCCTCTGAAGAAACACCTTAGTTGGCGTCCGCGGAGCCCCCATCTGGAGGAAGACAAGAGCGTCCATTATTTGATGGGCCGAATAAGGTTACTGGCCCATGCCGGGTTGACCATGATTGGAGTCATGGCGACATGCATTATGCGGGGGGTGCAACCACTACAATACAGGGGCCACCCCATGTGGGATTTCAACGGGGAGGACGATGCCACCCGTCATGGCCGCAAAGGGCCGGATTCGGTCGAAGATCTGGTGACGATCCTGTCCGGCCTGTATAAGGGGGAGAAGGAGGATTTCCTTCAGACGAACCCATTAAATGGGTTCTCCATGAATAATCCCCGGCCTTGGGTAAGAGAACACTCTGCGTGCCCGACCCATGCTTTTTGAAACTTAAGTTTCTTATATTGTGTTCTTCTTTCGACGCAGGAGCTGCGCCGGATCATGGAGGACATGCTAAGTCCGGCTCCGCAACCTGAGGATCCAGAGAGATCCCGGGATCCGGCCTCCGAAGAGTATCCGGACATAATGGTGGAGCTAATCGACGGGGTGTTCCACCAGCTCAGCATGCACAATGCTTTAGTCGCCATCACGGCCGACTATCCCGGACTATATCCGGCTTCCCAGGTGATTGCGACCGAAGTCCTGACACCGTCATTCCTTCCTTGCTTATTTCTGACCATCGTATACGATGGCGCTGTGCAGGAGGCGCCCCTAGGGCGAGAAGCCGAGCCCGCGGTGGCTGGCCAACAAAGTCCAGTCCAGACCAGTAGGCGGAAGAGGAGCGCGACGCGGACTGAAACATCGCCGCAAAGGTGTAGCTCACAATTCATTATTTAGAGCAACGTTCCTAGGAAGCGTTTGAGTGCTCATGACTTTTGTAGGGAAAAAAGTGTCCGCCGGACTGCGGGCGTGGAGGTTTCCAATCCAACCTCTACCAGCCAGGCTCCAGCACCTGGTCTGGAGGGGGAGGCGAGCGCAAGGCGCAAGCCGGACGTTCCTCCGACGGAGGATGCCGACAGACTGTCCGCCACCAAGTCTGAGGTGGAGAGTGCCCTGAATCACAGGCGCCGCCGGACAGTATTTCGTGACGCGTGCTTCTCCCCCGAGGCGTTGAATGCCTTTAACGCGGGGGACGCGCACCTTCGTGCTGCTCAAGATTGTTTTACCAGAGCCACGGAGCAGTATGTAAAAGACATACGGGTAAGAGAATTTAATAGTTGTATATGCCAGTAGCCCCCGAGACTTAAAGTAGTTATATTAACTGATTTAAGGATCATATGAAACGTAGGATCTTACCGAGAAGAATACCCAACTGTCTTAGGAGCTGCAAGAGTGCAAGGCCCAACTTGAGGCCGCACTCTCTGGCGCATGAGGAAACACAGGGACCTCTCCTGGTAACGCATTATTTTAGAAAGATAAGTAGCGTTTGGCCTTTGCGCAAGTCTAAAAAATGACGTTGCAGGTGCTGCCGGACAAGATCCGGACAGGCAAGAACTTCTGCGCCAACTAAAGGCCGGCGAGAGGGTGCTGCATAAGGTGCAGCATGAAAGGAACAAGATCCAGGATGCCCATGCCCAGCTTGGAGAAGAGCTGAAAGGCGTTCGGGCCGAGCTGTCGGGCTCCGTTAAGGTGAATCAGCGGCTTCGTCGCGGCATCTATAGTAAGTGCTTGAGCGAACTCCTTTGAAAAGAAGAGTTTGGCGAGGAAGTCAATTTGACAGAATATGTCTGCAGGTATGCTCACAGGTCGCCCTGCGGAGGAGATGCCCGTATCAACGGGTGATCAACTTCCCGAATTGTTGCAACTGATCGAACGAGTTCGGCAGGCAATGAGCGGCGTCATCCAGGCTTTATGGCCAGCCTTCTCCTTACCCGAGGGTCTTGGGGAGCTTGCGGAGAAGCTTCAGGGAGTGCGGTAGCGCTTCCATTTATGGAAGATTTCGGCCTGCCGCCAAGGTGCCAGGGAGGCCTGGGCCATGGTAAAGACGCGGTACAAGAAGGCGGATCCCAACCACATGGCCAAAGTCGGACCTGTGGGGCCCGATGGGAAGGAGATCCCTGTGAGTTTAGTATACGGCCAAGTAGAGCTGGCCGCTAAATTTTCCCAACAGGACTGTAAATTAGACAACCTGTTAGACGGGATTGAGGAAGAATACAATCAGTCGATTTGACAATGTATTATAAAATGACATATAAAATGCCTTCTAGCCGGATTGTAGATCATTTGTCTTTGCCGACCTTTTCGCTTCGACCTCGGGACCCTAGAGTCCGAAGTGTGTCCGAATACCTTCTCGGTTATGAAACAACCGGGGTATGCATGGAGACCAGGCGTAGGGGTCATTAGTGCGTTATCAGACAAGTGCCCAACTAGTTATGTTATATTACATGGGTAGTAAGAAACATCTTCCAGGGAGAATAGTTCCGTTAAGGGTTCCTTTCCTCTGGGGGTGGCATGCCCTAAAGTGCATGTCCGGACTGCGAAAAAAGCAGAAAAACATCTAGGGGCAGATAAATAAGTGGATAAAAAATCATCTTTTAAGTCACCGACCGAATATTCCCTTAAGAACGCTAGCTTTTGGCTTCACCCAGTCTGAGGTACATATCCGGCTGACCCGGCAGTAACAATCGCAGAGGTGCTCCCTTTACCTCCTAGCCGAACAATCGGGAATGTAGGGGTAAGCACAGGAGCCAGGCAACCCAGCTTGGCCAAAACTTAAGTCATAAACCTGTAAGTTGTCGTTATGACCACCCTATTACAAATAATATTGGAGCAATCCCAAAGTGTATCGTCTGGCATGAAGTGACTCGATAGTCTCATGGTCTAAGAAATTGAGCATAGTTAACTCTCTGTGTTACGAACTTTAGACTTGTGATGATAACATCTCAAAGTGTAACATACAAGTTGGGGAAATTCAATATGATAATTCTTCTAACATCGTACTCTCAAAGTTGTCGGCATCCTTGTTACTCTTAATGTATGCCCATGATTAGGCAAACATAGTCATCCTTAGCTAGTCCTAGAGGCAGGAATAGGAATCAAGTTTTACCATTTATAACTTTGCACGTGCTTATGAGTATCCCTTTGAATCACATATTCAAGAGCCATATCAGTTATAACATAGAGTATAAACATTTAATTATAAACATGAAACATAAATAATACAATTATTGCCTCCTACAGGGGATATTCCAATAATACTTATATCTTAAACCAAGTCATAGGCAAAACTTGATGTGTAAAGGTACCCGAATAGTCACTAAAATTGATTTGGGTGATACAACATTGACAGTTTGGAGCGAATGTCATGAAACTTCATCCCATATAGTATATTTTGTGAACAAACATGTTTTTAATTTTGTGAATTATCCCCCAGAAAATATGACAAGCTCATGCAGGAATATCAGGACTGCACATGAAGTATTACTATTTTTAGACAAAATTTCATATTTTTTCATAAAAATATGTAAAAAAATGTTGGGAAACATAGTATAAAATAAAAAAATCGAACCTACGCACGCCCAAGATCAATATGAAGAGGCATTATGGGTTGGTGTCAGTGTCAAAACCGGCGGATCTCGGGTAGGGGGTCCCGAACTGTGCGTCTAGGCGGATGGTAACAGGAGACAAGGGACATGATGTTTTTACCCAGGTTCGGGCCCTCTCGGTGGAGGTAAAACCCTACTCCTGCTTGATTAATATTGATGGTATGGGTATTACAAGAGTTGATCTACCACGAGATCAGAGAGGCTAAACCCTAGAAGCTAGCCTATGGTATGATTGTTGTTCATCCTACGGACTAAAACTCTCCGGTTTATATAGACACTAGAGAGGGCTAGGGTTACACAGAGTCGGTTACAATGGGAGGAGATCTTCATATCATATCGCCAAGCTTGCCTTCCACGCCAAGGAAAGTCCCTATCCGGACACGGGACGGAATCTTCAATCTTGTATCTTCATAGTCCGGGAGTCTGGCAAAAGGTCATAGTCCGGCCATCCGGACACCCCCTAATCCAGGACTCCCTCAGTAGCCCCTGAACCAGGCTTCAATGATGACGAGTTCGGCGCGCAAATTATCTTCGGCATTGCAAGGCGGGTTCCTCCTCCGAATACTCCATAGAAGATGTTTGAACACAAGGATAGTGTCCGGCTCTGTATAAATATGTTCCACATGCCACCGTAGAGAGAATAATATTTACACAAATCTAATCTGGTGACGTATTCCGCGGTGTGACATCATGCCACGGCTAAGCCCTTATTCATTTTACCGTTCCACCTCAGCGCGTTTAGCGAGGCGGTTTCCTTGGCACGTCTTGTCGAAGCAGAGATCGTGTCCCCTTATTCCGGGATTCTCATCAATACGGGCGTGGGTAACCCAACCATGCCTTTTGGTATGACTCTCTAATTGAAAGCGAGTCCCAAACGGTTACGGGGAGGGCTCTTGGTATTCAACTCCTTTATAAAGAGACCAAGGCTCGATTCCCTCTTCTTTCAATCCAATCGAATCCGCCCCTCGCCTCGAGTTCCAACACTCAAGGTTTCTTGTTTTAGGCGCTTCGGACCTCCGACGATGTCCGGCTCCAACCTTCAAGGCTGGTGGGTGCCTTCCTCCGTTATGGAAGAACACGTGTGAAAGCTGAGAGATGCCAGGTATCTAACCGGCGAAATCTCGCATAGGCTGCCTACTCAAGGGCAAGCCATTCCTTCTCCTCAGCCAGGTGAGAGCGTGGTGTTCACATCTCACTTCCTCCGGGGGTTAGGATTCCCGATTGATCCCTTTGTGAGGGGGCTGATGTTCTATTACGGGCTGGAATTTCACGACCTAGCTCCGGAGTCCATCCTCCAAATTTCATCGTTTATCGTAGTGTGCGAAGCCTTCCTCCATATCACCCCTCACTTCGGATTGTGGCTTAAAACCTTCAAAGTAGAGCCGAAGATGACCGAGGGGCAGCACGCTGAGTGTGGAGGAGCTATCATCAGCAAGATAGCCGGCACTCCATGGCCCGAGGGCACTTTCCAAGAAGAGTTTAGCTTATGGCAACGGGACTGGTTTTATATCACAGCCCCCAGGGGCACCACATGGGTGGCGCCTCCTGCTTTTCGCTCGGCTCCCCCACCATGGCGAGCATCATGGGTCAATGAAGGGCTTATCTGGGGGGCGTCCAAAGACGTGCCCCTACTATAGGACCGCATTCAAGATCTCCTAGAAAGAGATATTAACCTGACCGTAGTGGCGCAAGTTATGCTGATTCGCCGCACGCTGCCCTGCAAACGTCGCCCTCTCCGCCTGTGGGAATTTAATCTGGAGGGACCACGAGTCCTCCAACATTTTAAGGGTGCAACGCCCATGGAGATGTACAAATTGTTCTTTGGACCACAAGCAAGGTGTCCGGACCTATACGAGGACGCAGGTTTGAGCTGCAATCGCTAGGATGTTAAGGTAAGTAGCCCCATATTTGGACACACCATCCGTATTTTCATCACAAAAGTGGCCCTTTAACAGAGCTATCCTTTGAACAAGAGTGGATAGCGAAGGCAAAGCTTATCAGGTGTCCAGCCCCCCTGCGTGAGACCGCGCCGGATCCCGTGTTAACCAGGATGCTGCAGATTATGCTTTCGGCGGAGGGCGAAGAGGGGAAGCAAGGAGCTACCGCCTCCACGAAGGAGACTGTCAAGAAGGGAGGAATCGATAATTCCCCCAACCTGGGAAAGAAAAGGAGTGCCTCTGAAGACCTGGAGGAGATGACCTCGAAACGGGGGAAGAAATGTTTGTCAGAGGATTCGGCGCCGGAGACTGTCCCGGCCGCATTGCGCCCTCAAAGGGATCAGCTTTCCTCTGAGCCGTAAGTAAAGAGAGGGGCTCAAAAATTAGTGGCATCCCTATTTTATTTTTGAGGAAGATAACCGAAATATTACCTTGCAGTTCGGATCTCAACCCTTCTCAGCAGAGCTCGTCTTCAGGGGATCTACGTCCGGAGATGATAGAGAGCAAAACGCCTCCCCTAGCTGCACCGACTTACGAGGCAGGCGACCCCGAGGTGTCGTCCTGGCGGGTTTCTCCAAGTCCGGATCCTGAAAAAGGTTGTCGGGCTAGTCCGGTGCCCTCTGGTGCACGGTCGGAGAGGCTGAGGGATCTGTTCGGGCGTGCATCCGTCTCAGAAGAACACCATATGTTGATGAACACGGTGATAGGAAGGATTGCATCCGCGGAAAGAGGATTGTACGAGGCCGCCAGGAGTTTACTGACAGGCTTTGAGGTACGTGAAAAGGTGTACCTATCGGTAGAGCCGCATAGAATGCGCCCTGTATAAATAGTAGCCCCTGAGACTCTGTGTGTCGTCAAGAGGGATGGCACACAGAGGATCAAAACCCCAGTTATAAAATGTTACCTTTTTATGAAGGTGGCGAGGCGTTCGGTGGCTAGCCGGACTGATGAATCTGCCGAGTTAAAGCGGCAACTGGACGTGGCGGATGCCGACATCGCGTTTGTAAATAAGCGGCTAGACGAGGCACAAGGTATGCTCCACAGATATCTGATAAGAGGAGTTCGATGCTCGTTTCTTACAATGTATATGCTTATTGCAGATAGTGCTGCTTCTGTGGAGAACCTTCGGGCGGAACTTGCCCGAGCCAAGGAGCAAGCAAGAAGAAGTGATGCGGCTGCCATTAAGGCGGCTGAAGAGCTGAAAGCCGAACAAGCTGCTCACTGCCAGAGTAAGAAGGCAATAGCCGAGATGGCTGTAAAATTAAAGGATGCTGCCGACCGCTGTAAATTTCTCGAACAAGAAGAAAGGGCGGCTCAGAAGGACCTTGAGAAGATCACTGCCGAGGCCAAGGATGCTCGCTCTGCGATGAGAGCTATGAAGGAGGAGCTGCGTCAGGCCGGAGATATCACGGCTGGAAAGCCCTATATGCTGCGGATGAAGTTCGGGGATCCTAGGTATGCTCCGTTAGATCGGCAGTGGAGTGCGGAAAACACTTATATGGATGTGGCAGCAAGTGCGGCGGACGCAACCGAACACTTCCGAGGTCGAGGCGACCATAATTTGGAAGAATTGTTTTGGTCGCAATTCCACAAGCCAGGGCGTCCACTTTCGGTACCCGACCGTTTGGCCGCCTTTGCGGAGCTGAACAGGTTATCCGGACTCGCCATGAAGTATGCCGCGAGTCGTTTGTGGCCGGAGGAGCCAGAGCCAAAAATTTATTTTGGATTGGTGCAGCAGTTCCTTGGTTTTGTGCCGCATGTCGATGCAATGAAGAGGTCAGCGTGTATAGAGGGTGCACAAATGGCTCTTGTCCGTGTCAAGACATACTGGGCAGATATGCAGGCCAGTGTTGTCGCATCCCAGGATCCGGACGAAGGCCGGGTGTCTGCCAAGCACTACCTTGAGGAAGTTCTTCCGGGCGCTCGTTTAATAGAAGTGCAGTGCTCAAAGGATGTTTTGTTCAAATAGCAGGTGCTATTGTAAAAGAAATATTTTGATAGAATATAAAAGCTTTTTATACTTGTGCTTGCAAGAATTATAACACCTCCTGTGTGGTCGTTAATGTATATGTGTATATAACCTGAAAGATGGCAGTTGTTGGCTTCAGCCCCCACGCATATAATGCGGGGGTGTTCGCAAAAAATGCGCCTTTTCACACTTAATCCAACGTCTTGGTCCTACAAAAGAGGTGATAGCGCGGTGAACGAGGCAACCGGACTATAATGCTTTATCACTTTCACTTAGCCATAGGGGTTTGACATTGGGGCTACTCAATAGCCCCTGGAGGCACCGCGCTCTCCCGAATCCGGGGCGCGTGTGTGCCTGACTGGGAAGCGGTCCTTCGTTAATGCGGAGGAGTCCTAGAGATTCCGAGAGTCATCGAGTGGTTGACCAGTCTCTCGCTATATCATGACAGTCAGTTTTCGGCTTTCTCTACTGAGGTGCTCGCCTGGCCGAACCGGGGCACAATCGCAGTAGTTCTCCTGGTGCCGCGTTAGCCGATATAATGGAACGTAAGGCAGCAAAACACAGGAGCCGGGCAAACCCAACATTTGACCAAAGACATGATTCGGAGCTGATGCATATAAGGCCTAACTCGCGACGCCGAACACTCCCTAAGGTATTCGGTCTTTATGAAGGCGGGCCGAAACAGAGCCCTTGATAAAAAAGCCCCTGGTGTCCAGGTACGCGCAAAATTCTGGCGTGGCCATATGCCAAAACGCCAGCCTCCTCCTCGGTTATGGCGAAAACCGGGGGATGTTTTCAACAAGAGACAGTAAAAAAGGTTTACGCAGGGTCTTAATCTGAAATGAATCCTTGGAACGGGTCCCTACTGCATGCCTGTGCCTGTGTCTCCGTTGTGCCGTATCCTGGACGGGCGTAGCACGGTGTTCGTCTGCGAAAAAGAGGAACTTTAGTAAATAAGCGTGCGAGAAATCCATATTAGAATAAACAAAACATAGTTGGAGCAAGAAGTGAGCCGCATTGTCTCCCGGCGTAAACATGCGGAGCCCCTTGTACAGGGTTATGCGGCTATTAAGTCCATGTGTGTTGACGCCGGACTCGTCTAGCCGTGTCCGGATTAGTAGGGCTAGATTGGTGTGCGGCTGTCCAGGCGGCCGCACCCTTACCCGTACTTTGGGGGTCAACTGTCATTCCCCTGTGATGAGATGATGCCTCGTGGGCCGGGCATTTTAAGTGTAAGAGATGCATAATGCGGTATTGCGTTAAAGCGGCGAAAGCTTCACGTCCCAGTAGCGCTTGATAGCGACTTACGAATGGGGCGATGTGGAAGGTTAGCTTTTCGCTTCGGAAGTTGTCGGGTGAGCCGAACGTGACCTCTAACGAGAGGGAACCCATACTCTGGGTATCTCGACCCGGTGTGGCTCCTCGAAAGGAAGTTTTGCCATGGCGGATTAGCGCTGGGTTTACCCCTAGTTTGTGTATTGTGTCCTGATATAACAGGTTTAAGTCACTGCCACCGTTCATAAGGACTCATGTAAATTGTAGTCCGTCAATAACCGGATTCAAGACCAAGGCAGTCCGGCCTGCGTTCCGGGCCCCTTTGGAGTAATACTGATGATCAAAAGTGATTGGTTGTAACAACCAGTGGCGGTGCTCCTCTGGGGCTAGCTGTGTGGCGCATGTCTTCATAAGCGTCGTTCTGTTTATCCCTTTTGTCATATGAAGTGAATTTACTGTTTTGACTTCTTGTGGGAACTTCTTTTGTTCTCCGGTGTTCTGCTTGTGGGGTCCGTCGTCATCCACGCTTGGTGTGTCGAGCCCCTTGTGTTCGGCATTGAGTTTGCCGGACTGTTTGAAAACCCAACAATCTCTGTGGGTATGGTTTCCAGGTCTCCCGGGGGTGCTGTGGATTTGACATATTTTGTCCAGGATTTTGTTGAGGTTGGACAGCTCGTCCTTGTCATCTTTGGGCAGCGGCTTTTTCTGATTTTGCCGAGAGCTTTTGAATCCGGCGTTGACTGCCGTGCTCATTGGGCTGTTATTCTTGATTCGGCGCTGTTCTTTGTTACGGCGCGGTTTCCCATTTCCATCTCTGGGTTCGGATGTACTTGGGTCGCTGGTGCTGCTTCTTGCCAACCAGCTATCCTCTCCTGCGCAAAAGCGGGTCATGAGGCTTGTTAATGCGGCCATCGTTCTTGGCTTTTCTTGGCCGAGGTGTCTGGCGAGCCATTCATCTCGGATGCTATGTTTGAAAGCTGCTAGGGCCTCAGCGTTCGGACAGTCGACTATCTGATTCTTTTTAGTAAGGAATCTATTCCAGAGTTTCCAGGCTGACTCTCCGGGTTGCTGAGTTATATGACTCAGATCATCCGCATCCGGAGGTCGGACATAGGTCCCTTGAAAATTTGCCCGGAAAGCCTCCTCGAGCGCTTCCCAGCTTCCCATGGTGTTTTCGGGAAGGCTTTTAAGCCAATGCCGGGCTGGCCCTTTGAGCTTGAGGGGTAAGTATTTGATGGCATGAAGGTCATCTCCTCTGGCCATGTGTATGTGGAGGATATAATCCTCGATCCAGACTCCAGGGTCTGTTGTTCCATCGTATGCTTCTATGTTTACGGTCTTGAATCCCACTGGAAATTCATGATCCAGTACCTCATCGGTAAAATATAGGGGATGTGCGGCGCCCCTGTATGTAGGTGTGCCGCGATGTTCGGATATTTTTTGCGTTGCATTTCTCAATGGAGCTTGCTTTCTTGGCCCATAGATGGATCTGGTTGGACCGATTGTTTGATGCGAGTATTTGGGCGGATCGCGTGCCGTATTGAGTGCGGTGCCCTTTGTCGCTTGAGATCAATCGTGGGGTCGTCTATCCGACCTGGTGGCTTCCTTGTTTTTTGACTGTGGGGGCTCTAAGGCCTCTTCGTCAAATTCTGGTAGTAATTTCCGCTTCGGATAGCTCTTTGTGTGATGACTGTTGCCGTTCTTGTGTGCGGTGTTGAGTACTTTGCCCCATCTGATTCTGAGTGCATCTTCCGCTGTTTTGAGCTTCCGCTTCTTCTTTTTCAGGCTACGTGCAGTGGCAACGAGCCTTTGGTGGAGGTTCTGGTGTTCCGGCAACTTGTCCGGCGTGAGGTCGTCCGGACTATTATCTTTTCCGGGGATGGCTTGTTCGGTTTGTCCGCCCTGTTTGGACGGTTGCTCAATGGCATGTTCGTCTCCCGTTGATTTTCCTTGCTCTATGGCTGGGTCACTATCGAGGTGGGGCTTGGCGCGGCGATTACGCCGCAGCTTTGATTGTTTTTCGAGGGAACGATCCCTGGTTGCGCCCTTTTGATCCTCGTCGTTGTTTCTTTTAGGTGTGTCCACCATGTACACATCGTGTGATGAGGTGATTGTCCGGTGCTCTATAGGCGCTGGTTCTTGGTCGTCTCCTTCATCGGCGTCCAGACTGTTGATGTCTTCGGAGTCGAAGTCGAGCATGTCGGTAAGATCATCGACAGTGGCTACAAAGTGGGTGGTGGGTGGGTTTCGAATTTCTTCGTCGTCCGCATCCCAACCCTGCTGACCATAGTTCGGCCAGGGCTCTCCTGACAAAGAGAGAGACTTTAGTGAGTTCGGGATATCACCGAAGGGCAAGTGCTGAAAGACGTCCGCGGCGGTGAACTCCATGATCGGAGCCCAATCAGGTTCGATCGGAAGGGGTGCGGAAGATTTGGAGTCCAGAACGGAGTCCGGCACTTTGGAGTCACGGGCCTTGCAAAGGACTAGGCTGGTATTCGGCTCCATTGCCGTAGAGATTGGGGCTCCTGGGGTGGCGTCCAACCGTCCGTCCCTGGTTAGCGCAGTCGGCTCCGAGCTAATGGTCGGAACGGACACCTGAACGGCACTCTGGGCGCTGTCCGACGGCAGAGCTAGATCATGCCCATCGAGACAGTGCGGTGCGCTCGGCCGTGGCTCGAATCCGTTGGAGATCAAATCCCCGCGAATGTCGGCCGTGTAGTTTAAGCTTCCAAACCTGGCCTGATGGCCAGGGGCGTAGCTTTCGATCTGCTCCAGGTGGCCAAGCGAGTTGGCCCGCAGTGCGAAGCCGCCGAACACGAAGATCTGTCCGGGGAGAAAAGTCTCACCCTGGACCGCGTCTTGGTTGAAGATCGAAGAAGCCATCGGGCCTAAAGGCGACGACACAGAGGAACTCTCAATGAAAGCACCAATGTCGGTGTCAAAACCGGCGGATCTCGGGTAGGGGGTCCCGAACTGTGCGTCTAGGCGGATGGTAACATGAGACAAGGGACACGATGTTTTTACCCAGGTTCGGGCCCTCTCGGTGGAGGTAAAACCCTACTCCTGCTTGATAAATATTGATGGTATGGGTATTACAAGAGTTGATCTACCTCGAGATCAGAGAGGCTAAACCCTAGAAGCTAGCCTATGGTATGATTGTTGTTCGTCCTACGGACTAAAACTCTCCGGTTTATATAGACACCGGAGAGGGCTAGGGTTACACAGAGTCGGTTCAATGGGAGGAGATCTTCATATCGTATCGCCAAGCTTGCCTTCCACGCCAAGGAAAGTCCCTATCCGGACACGGGACGGAATCTTCAATCTTGTATCTTCATAGTCCGGGAGTCCGGCCAAAGGTCATAGTCCGGCCATCCGGACACCCCCTAATCCAGGACACCCTCAGTTGGGATCATGCTCGTTACTATCGCCGAGTTGCAGTGGAAGAAGAACGTTTTGGTGTAGATCGTAATTGAAGTCCCTCGAACCGTCGATGAATGATCCTGCAAACCGTCCACGAATAGTACCTCGAACTGAAGATCGAAAGCACGACCTCTCTACTTGGTTCAAAGCGTGCAACCTTCGCAATCCGGCAGCGCTTCATCATCGAGAGCTAATCATCACCGGAGAATTGGAGGGAGGAGATTAGAACCACACTGGGCTTTTAATTATGAGGATTAGATGATCTAGATCTAGCTCTAATTAGATCAACTAGAACTAGAAGTAGAGGGAACTACAGGAGGCTCCAAGCTTGTGTGTTCCATAGAGCAAAAACCCTAGTGTATATAGGTTAGGAGGAGAGGGAGGGGCAGCCACAAGGTGGGAAGGTTTCCCTTCCCCCTTTTGCCGGCTAAGGAGGGGGAAATCCCCTCCAATTCAGCCTCCCCTCTCCTCTTTCCATGGGAGAGGGGGCACCACCCATATTGGGCTCTTGTGGCCCAATATGTATTTCACCGTTTGGCCTTTTTAAGGGCCTTTGATATTAAATTAAATATAAATGCCCTCTAACAATTACTAGAGCATATTATATATAATTTAACAGCCTCGGAAACATTTTCCACCTATATATTAATTAACGTTAATACCCGGTATTACCCGATACTCTTTGAAACCCTTCCGATGACCCCAAAACACTTCCGGATCCTCTCGAAACTATTTTCAACATTTATGGAACAATTAAAAAAAATCTCATCACGCCCATCCTACTAACACTCTGTAGATTGTGATTTCCTGAAACTTGTGAACAAAGACACGAACGAAATAGTCCGTTCAATGACCGATACCGGAACCATGGACATCCATATCGACCCATATGAGAACACAAATGATATTAGAGTGAACCTTTGGTTATCATGTGATGATCCCTTTGCTTCACGATACTTCACGAAACCCGGTGTCCATACTTAAACCGGTATACCTCGGGTAGCGGGTCCGGAGCTGTGGATCTTGGATCTATGAGTAACAGGAGACGAAGGGACAATATTTACCCAGGTTCGGGACTTCTCGAAGAGGTAATACCCTATGCCCTACTTTGATGATGATGTATCGAGTTCAAGCTTGATCTACCTCGAGATCGTAAGTTGTATTCTCGCCCTAAGGCTAGATGGTTGTAATTGTGACGTGGTCTCTACAGACTAAACCCCTCAGTTTATATGGACACTGGGGGTACCTAGGGTTACACATGGTCTGTTGCCAATCCAGGGAGACATATGCGGACGGCCAATGCAGTCCTTGGAGTGCACATCAAGTCTTTAACGAAGTACACCTTGATCACGTCGAAGTACTGGGCTTGCCGGAGTCCTTCCTTGTAAGAACGATGGGCCATAAGCTCAACCCATGGGCAATGGGCCAACTAGCCTGGTACCCTCTAGTCCAGGGCACTGTCAGTAGCCCCTGAACTGGTCTTTGATGCCGGGGACGACAATCTTCCTTGGACAGATGACTTCGACTTTGGAGTCTTTGGCTTGACAGGCGAGTTCCTCCCCTCAAATGATCCTCCATGTATCCCGAGATTCTTTTACATTCACAACCTTTACCAAGCCCGTCCTAAAAGGGACCGCTTGCCAACCACATGTTTCCCTTGACCCAAGTCTTAATATTTGAATACTTGGGTTAACTTAGCCTCGAAGGCCAACCGCGTAGGTGGGAACAATGCCCACTAGTATGACAATTTTACCAAAGCGTCACTACCTATAACAAGGCGGGTCAGTTACTGTTACTCGACTCGCGACCCGAGGTAGTTTCTCATTGGAACGTCTCATCAAGGCAGAGATCATGCTCCATATTTTGGGGGATATCATTAAGATTTTGTTTCACCCCACGCGCATAATGGCATCTAGCACCCGGACATGGCAATTTTTACGGTGTAGCAAGAGGAACTCTTGGCCTTTCACAAACCCATAAAAGCAGAAGGTAGCAGTAGCACTTTCCCCAGGCTCCCATTCCATCGCCCTTGCGCACAACCTCCTGAGCTCCAACACCCAGACTGAAGGAAATATGCCCTAGAGGCAATAATAAAGTTATTATTTATTTCCTTATTTCATGATAAATGTTTATTATTCATGCTAGAATTGTATTAACCGGAAACTTAGTACATGTGTGAATACATAGACAAAACATAGTGTCCCCAGTATGCCTCTACTTGACTAGCTCGTTAATCAAAGATGGATATGTTTCCTAACCATAGACATGTGTTGTCATTTGATGAACGGGATCACATCATTAGGAGAATGATGTGATGGACATGACCCATCCGTTAGCTTAGCACTATGATCGTTACAGTTTCATTGCTACTGCTCTCTTCATGACTTATACATGTTCCTCGGACTATGGGATTATGCAACTCCCGAATACCGGAGGAACACTTTGTGTTCTACCAAACGTCACAATGTAAATGGGTGATTATAAAGGTGCTCTACAGGTGTCTCCGAAGGTGTTTGTTGGGTTGGCATAGATCAAGATTATGATTTGTCACTCTGTCTTTCGGAGAGGTATCTCTGGGCCCTCTCGGTAATACTCATCACTATAAGACTTGCAAGCATTGTGACTAATGAGTTAGTTGTGGGATGAATTATTATGGAACGAGTAAAGATACTTGCCGGTAATGAGATTGAACTAGGTATGATGATATCGACGATCGAATCTCGGGCAAGTAACATACCGATGACAAAGGGAACACCGTATGTTGATATGCGGTTTGACCGATAAAGATCTTCGTAGAATATGTAGGAGCCATATGAGCATCTAGGTTCCGCTATTGGTTATTGATCAGAGACGTGTCTCGGTCATGTCTACATAGTTCTCTAACCCGTAGGGTCCGCACGCTTAATGTTTGATGACGATTGGTATTATGGGTTTATGTGATATGATGTACCGAAGGTTGTTCGGAGTCTCAGATGTGATCACGAACATGACGAGGAGTCTCGAATTGGCCGAGACATAAAGATTGATATATTGGATGGCTATGTTCGGACACCGGAAGTGTTTCGGAGAAGTTTCAGATAAAACCAGAGTACCGGGGGGTTACCGGAACCCCGGGGGGTTATTGGGCCTCATGGGCCAAGTGGTGGAAGAGAGGAGGCAGGCCAAGGTGGGGCGCCCCCAGCCCAAACAGTGGCATCCGAGCCAGGTCTATGTGTAGATGTTATATGCACGAGTAGAACACAAAGAGTTGTGGGCGGTAATAGTCATACTGCTTACCAGCAATGTCTTACTTTGATTCGGCGGTATTGTTAGATGAAGCGACCCGGACCGACATTACATGACTGCGTTCATGAGATTGGTTCTACCGATGTGCTTCGCACATAGTTGGCTAGCGGGTGTCTGTTTCTTCAACTTTAGTTGAATCTAGTTTGACTACGCCCAGTCTTTGTTGAAGGTTAAAACAACACACTTGATGAAAAATCGTTGTGGTTTTGCTAGAAGCCCGTAGCAGCCACGTAAAACTTGCAACAACAAAGTAGAGGACGTCTAACTTTTTTTTGCAGGGCATGTTGTGATGTGATATCGGCAACTAGCAGGAGCCTTATGATTGTCTCTTTATTGCATAAGATGCAAGCGCCATATAATTGCTTTACTTTATCGCTATGCGATAGCAATAGTTGCAAAAGCAATAGTTGGCGAGATGACCATGTGATGACACATTGATAAAGATCAAGATGATGGAGATCATGGTGTCATGGTAGTGATTATGGAGATCATGATGATACTTTGGAGAGGGAGATCAAAGGCACAAGATGATGATGGCCATATCATTTCACATATTTTGATTGCATGTGATGTTTATCTTTTATATTCTTATTTTGCTTAGTTCGGCGGTAGCATTATAAGATGATCCCTTACTAAAATTTCAAGGTATAAGTGTTCTCCCTGAGTATGCACCATTGCGACAGTTCTTTGTGCCGAGACACCATGTGATGATCGGGTGTGATAAGCTCTACGTTCACATACAACGGGTGCAAGTCAGTTTTGCACACACAGGATACTCTGGTTAAACTTGATGAGCCTAGCATATGCAGATATGGCCTCAGAACACTGGAGACCGAAAGGTCGAGCGTGAAATAGTAGATATGATCAACATAGTGATATTCACCATTGAAAATTACTCCATCTCATGTGATGATCGGACATGGTTTAGTTGATTTGGATCACGTGATCATTTAGATGACTAGAGGGATGTCTATCTAAGTGGGAGTCCTTAAGTAATATGATTAATTGAACTTTAATTTATCATGAACTTAGTCCTGATAGTATTTTGCAAATTATGTTGTAGATCAATAGCTCGCATTATAGTTTCCCTATGTTTTCTATATGTTCCTAGAGAAAACTAAGTTGAAAGATGATAGTAGCAAGATGCGGACTGGGTCCATGATCTGAGGTGTATCCTCATTGCTGCACAATTATGTCCTTGATGCACCGCTAGGTGACAGAACTATTGCAGGAGCAGATGCAGACGTTATGAACGTTTGGCTAGCTCAATATGATGACTACTTGATAGTTTAGTGCACCATGCTTTACGTCTTAGAACCGAGACTTCAAAAATGTTTTTGAAACGTCACGGAGCATATGAGATGTTCCAAGAGCTGAATATGTATTTTAGACTCATGCCCGTGTCAAGAGGTATGAGACCTCTGACAAGTACTTTGCCTAAAAGATGGAGGAGAATTGCTCAGCTAGTGAACATGTACTCATAATGTCTTGGTACTACAATCTCTTGAATCAAGTGGGAGTTAATCTTACAGATAAGATAGTGATTAACATAGTTCTCTAGTCACCATCACCAAGTTACTGGAACTTCGTGATGAACTATAGTATGCAAGGGATGACGAAAACGATTCTCGAGCTCTTTGTAATGCTGAAATAGATGAAGGTAGAAATCAATAAAAAGCATCAAGTGTTGATGATTGACAAGACCATTAGTTTCAAGAAAAGGGAAAAGGGAAAGAAATGGAACTTCAAATAGAATGGCAAGAAAGTTGTCACTCCCGTGAAGAAGCCCAAAGCTAGACCTAAGCCTGAAACTTAGTGCTTCTACTGCAAAGGAAATGGTCACTTGAAGCGGAAATACCCCAAATATTTGGTGGAAAAGAGGGATGGCAAAGTGAACAAAGGTATATTTGATATATAGGTTATTGATGTATACCTCACTAGTGTTCATAGTAGCCCCTGGGTATTCGATTCTTTTTCGGTTGCTAAGATTAGTAACTCGAAACAGGAGTTACAGAATAAATAGAGACTAGTTATGGATGAAGTGCCGATGTATGTTGGAAGTGGTACCAAGATTGATATGATCATCATCACACACTCCCTATACTTTTGGGATTAGTGTTGAACCTAAATAAATGATATTTGGTGTTTGCCTTGAGCATGAATATGATTAGATCATATTTATTGCAATACAGTTATTCATTTAAGACAAAGAATAATTGTTATTCTATTTACATGAACAAAACCTTCTATGGTCATACACCCAATGTTGATGGTTTATTGAATCTCGATCGTGGTAATACACATATCCATAATATTGATGCCAAAAGATGCAAAGTTGATAATGATAGTGCAACTTATTTGTGGCACTGCCATTTGGGTCATATCGGTGTAAAGCGCATGAAGAAACTCCATAAAGATGGACTTTTGGAATAACTTGATTATGAAACATTTGATACTTGCGAACCGTGCCTTATGGGAAATATGACTAAAACTCCGTTCTCCGGAACAATGGAACGAGCTAGTGACTTATTGGAAATTATACATACCGATGTATGCAGTCCAATGAGTGTTGATGCTCATGGAGGGTATCATTATTTTCTGACCTTCACAGATGATTTGAGCAGATATGGGTATATCTACTTAATGAAACACAAGTCTGAAACATTTGAAAAGTTCAAAGAATTTCAGAGTGAAGTGGAGAATCATCATAACAAGAAAAATAAAAGTTTCTATGATCTGATCGTGGAGGAGAATATTTGAGTTACGAGTTTGGCTTTCATTTAAAACAATGTGGAATAGTTTCACAGCTCACACCACCTGGAACACCATAGCGTAATGGTGTGTCCGAACATTGTAACCGCACTTTATTGGATATGGTGCGATCTATAATATCTCTTACAGATTTACCACTATCGTTTTGGGGTTATGCATTAGAGACAACTACATTCACTTTAAATTGGGCACCATCGAAATCCGTTGAGACGATGCCTTATGAAGTGTGGTTTGGCAAGAAACCAAAGTTGTCGTTTCTTAAAGTTTGGGGTTGCGATGCTTATGTGAAAAATCTTCAACCTGATAAGCTCGAACCCGAATCGGAGAAGTGCATCTTAATAGGATACCCAGGGGAAACTGTTGGGTACACCTTCTATCACAGATCCGAAGGCAAGATATTCGTTGCTAAGAATGGATCCTTTATAGAGAAGGAATTTCTCTCGAAAGAAGTGAGTGGGAGGAAAGTAGAGCTTGATGTGGTAATTGTACCTTCTCCCTTATTGGAAAGTAGTTCATCATAGAAATCAGCTCCAGTGATTCCTATACCAATTAGTGAGGAAGCTAATGATGATGATCATGAAACTTCAGATCAAGTTACTACCGAACCTCGTAGGTCTTCCAGAGTACGGTCCGCACCAGAGTGTTATGGTAATCCTATTCTGGAAGTCATGTTACTAGACCAGATGAACCTACGAACTATGAGGAAGCAACGATGAGCCCAGATTCCACGAAATGGCTTAAGGCCATAAAAATCTGAGATGGGATCCATGTATGGGGACAAAGTGTGGACTTTGGTGGACTTGCCCGATGATCGGCAAGCCATTAAGAATAAATGGAACTTCGAGAGGAAGACGGACGCTGATAGTAGTGTTACTATCTACAAAGCTTGACTTGTCGCAAAAAGGTTTTCAACAAGTTCAAGGTGTTGACTACAATGAGATTTTCTCAACTGTAGCGATGCTTAAATCCGTCTGAATCATGTTAGCAGTTGCCATATTTTATGAAATCTGGCAAATGGATGTCAAAACTGCATTCCTTAAATGGATATTTCTTAAAGAAGAGTTGTATATGATGCAACCAGAAGGTTTTGTCAATCCTAAAGGTACTAACAAGGTGCGCAAGCTCTAGCGATCCATCTATGGACTAGTGCATGCATCTTAGAATTGGAATATACGCTTTGATGAGTTGATCAAAGCATATAGTTTTACACAGACTTGAAGTGAAGCCTGTATTTACAAGAAAGTGAGTGGGAGCACTACAACTTTTCTGATAAGTATATGTGAATGACATATTGTTAATCAAAAATGATGTAGAATTTTTCTGGAATGCATAAAGGAGAGTTTGAAAGGAGTTTTTTCAAAGAAAGACCTCGGTGAAGATGCTTACATATTGGGCATCAAGATCTATAGAGATAGATCAAGACACTTGATAAGTTTTTTCAATGAGTATATATGCCTTGACAAGTTTTTTGAAAGAGTTCAAAATGGATTAGTCAAAGAAGGAGTTCTTGTCTGTATTACAAGGTGTAAAGTTGAGTAAGACTCAAAGCCCAACCAAGGCAGAAGATAGAAAGAGAATGAAAGTCATTCCCTATGCCTCAATCATAGGTTCTATAAAGTATGCCATGCTATGTACCAGACCAGTTGTGTGCCTTGCTATGAGTTTGGCAAGGGGGTATGATAGTGATCCAGGAGTGGATCATTGTATAGCAGTCAAAATTATCCTTAGTGAGGACTAAGGAAATGTTTCTCGGTTATGGGGGTGATAAAGAGTTCATCGTAAAGAGTTACGACGATGCAAGCTTTTACACCAACCCAGATGAATCTAAGTCTCAACTTGGATACATATTGAAAGTGGGAGCAATTAGCTAGAGTAGCTCCATGCAGAGCATTGTAGACACAGAATATTTGCAAAATGCATACGGCTCTGAATGTGTCAAACCCGTTGACTAAATTTCTGTAACAAGGAAAACATGATCACACCTCAGTACTCTTTGGGTGTTAATCACATAGCGATGTGAACTAGATTATTGACTCTAGTAAACCCTTTGGGTGTTGATCATATGGCGATGTGAACTAGATTATTGACTCTAGTGCAAGTCGGAGACTAAAGGAAATATGCCCTAGAGGCAATAATAAAGTTATTATTTATTTCCTTATTTCATGATAAATGTTTATTATTCATGCTAGAATTGTATTAACCGGAAACTTAGTACATGTGTGTATACATAGACAAAACATAGCGTCCCTAGTATGCCTCTACTTGACTAGCTCGTTAATCAAAGATGGTTATGTTTCCTAACCATAGACATGTGTTGTCATTTGATGAGCGTGATCACATCATTAGGATAATGATGTGATGGACATGACCCATTCATTAGCTTAGCATTATGATCGTTATAGATTCATTGCTACTGCTCTCTTCATGACTTATACATGTTCCTCAGACTATGAGATTATGCAACTACCGAATACTGGAGGAACAGTTTGTGTGCTACCAAATGTCACAACATAAATGGGTGATTATAAAGGTTCTCTACAGGTGTCTCCGAATGTGTTTGTTGGGTTGGCATAGATCAAGATTATGATTTGTCACTCTGTCTTTCGGAGAGGTATCTGTAGGCCCTCTCGCTAATAATCATCACTATAAGCCTTGCAAGCATTGTGACTAATGAGTTAGTTGCAGGATGAAGTATTACGGAACAAGTAAAGAGACTTGCCTGTAACGAGATTGAACAAGGAACGAAGATACCGATGATCGAATCTCGGGCAAGTAACATACCAATGACAAATGGAACAACATATGTTGTTATGCGGTTTGAAGGATAAAGATCATCGTTGAATATGTAGGAGCCAATATGAGCATCCTGGTTTCGCTATTGGTTATTGACTGGAGATGTGTCTTGGTCATGTCTACATAGTTCTCGAACCCGTAGGGTCCGCACGCTTAACATTCGATGACGATTGGTATTATGAGTTTATGTGATATGATGTACCGAAGGTTGTTTGGTGTCCCAGATATATTGGACGGCTATGTTTGGACACCGGAAGTGTTCCGGAGAAGTTTCAGATAAAACCAGAGTACCGGGGGGTTATTGGGCCTCATGTGCCAAGTGGTGGAAGAGAGGAGGCAGGCCCAGGTGGGGCGTGTGCCCCTCCCCTAGCCCAAACTGAATTGGACTAGGGGCGCCCCATTTCCTTCTCTCCTTCCCCTCCTTCCTTCCCCTCCTAGTTGGACTAGGAAAGGGGGAACCTACTCCTACTTGGAGTAGGATTCCCCCCTTGGGGCGCACCCCTTGAGGCCGGCCGCCCCCCTCCTCCACTCCTTTATATACGGGGGAGGGGGGCACCCCATAGACACACAAGTTGATCAAGTTGATCTTTTAGCCGTTAGTGCCCCCCCTCCACAGATTTCCACCTCGGTCATATCGCCGTAGTGCTTAGGCGAAGCCCTCCATCGGTAACTTCATCATCACCGTCACCACGCCGTCGTGCCGACGGAACTCTCCCTCGGTCTCAGCTGGATCTAGACTTCGAGGGACGTCACCGAGATGAACGTGTGCAGATCGCGGAGGTTCCTAGCGTTCGGTACTTGATCGATTGGATCACGAAGACATTCGACTACATCAACCGCGTTACTTAACGCTTCCGCTTTCGGTCTACGAGGGTACGTGGACACACTCTCCCCCTCATTGCTATGCATCACCTAGATAGATCTTGCATAATCATAGGTAAATTTTTGAAATTACTGTGTTCCCCAACACAGACCCTCTCTCAAATTCTCCCAATCCTTCCAACGCTCACAACTCCTCCATCAGCAATGGCAGATGCCAACCCGAAGGGCCATTAGGCGCCCTCCACCATCACGGAGGGCGTCATCGAGGAGCTCTGGACTGCAGGGTGTATTCCGAGTCTCAGGATATTTATCCGGTTCACGTGTGATTGTACGGATCTCATTACTATTGTCGAGTATGCTTGACAGTGACAGAATTAATAACATCACCTTGTCAGGTGTGCTGGGCTGATCTTGATATTTATTGCCGAGATGATGTCTCAACATTGTCTTTCTTCAAGACTTGTCAATTCTTGAATTCCCCACTGGTTTTCTATCTCTTGAATAACCAGTGAGGTGGCCGGATGCGTACTGTGAATTCTTCCTTGTGCGAGGGACTTGCATTAACTTGACATCATACTCACTGTACGAAGAAGTGTCTGATTCTCGAGGCATACCTTTGTTCTAACTAATTCTTGCTTCTATCTTAAATGTTGCAGATCTGTCTCTTGGGAAACACTGTCATATGCTGACAACATCATTGTTTAATATCTTGTACCAGTGTCGTACTGAAGAAGATTGGGTAGCTTGTGTTGGAAGCCACCGGGATATCATGCCGAGGAAGATGGGATGGCTTGTGCTCGAAGCCTTTGGCGGACAGCTTGCTGAGGAAGGATGGCTACCATACTTCATAAGCTTCCCCCCCCTTAAAGACTTGCTGGGGAAGACTCGGTACCTTATGCCAAAAGCTTTTGCAGTACCTTATTGAGAAGACTGAATATCTTGCATGGGAATCCATTCATACCTTACTAATGCAGACCGGGGAATCTTGTCTTGTACGCTTTGCTGATAAATTATGGAGAAGGACTGGACTGATTTTCTTTGCGAACAGAGCATATATACATTGCGGTCATTCCGACTACTGCTTACTTGTATGACGAGAATTGTCTGACTGACCTTCTTGCTAAATTCATTGCCTATTCTGACTGACTTCGAGGTCTCGGATGTTTCAAATATGACTCATGGTAGAATCTATCATTGTATACGAACCATACCTTTGACTTGAAATGCATGCTGGACTTGGATCCAGTTTTGTTCTCTTGCTGATTTCATCAATACTGCAATAAAGGTGTATCTTTGACGGGTACTTCTTACTGAAAGGCTGAGCAGGATATAACTTGTATTCAGACTGGATGTCTGCAATACAATGCTGTCAGCTGAAAATCTCATTGCTTTTAACTGGGTTCCTTGGTGTATATCTTTACTTCTCATGGCTTCTGCTGGTCGGTGTCGGTTGATGAGCAATATTCCATAAGGGGGTAACACCAAAGATTCAAAACAAAGAAGCACGAGAAAACAATCAGTTGCAATAAAGCAACACAACAAACCAGCTACAAAACTACTCCACACGGGAACAAACAAGCATGCAACTACAGCAGATGCACATGCACTACACGAATGACTACACCCTACGCTTGAGAAAACGCTCGAGAACTAACAAAGAAGCTAAGGGAGTAGAAAGTGAAACTACTGAATTCGAAACTCCGGATGGACGAGGCGGAGGGGTTGGAGAAGGTGGCGGAGACTGAGGTGGAGAAGCACCGAGCAATCTCCTGGCTCGAATGGTGTCTCGGACTAATTCAGAAATAAGAAGACACTTGACCGTCATGTAACGGGACATGGCGATGATAGCCATGTCATCTTGTGGGTTGACAGAAGGGAACTTGATCCGATTAGGATTCTCGACGATAGTGGGATAGTATTGATAAGCACGGTTCTCTTGCACCATGCTCTCTTGTTGATGAAGACCAGTGATTCCTGCCATTGCGGCATGCTGAACAGCATGCTCGAGAGTAGCGCCGTAACCACCATGGAAACTGTAGGTGTGGTACCAACAGGAATCAGGGCTGACAGGTGGACATGAGCAACATATTCCAGAATTCTTCCTCCGGCAGAAAACATGAATACTTGATAATGAAGTGGATCTCCGCGAGGATAAATGCTACGCCACATATCGCCAAGGAGGGTGGCAAAGCTGAGAGGTGCAGGAGTGGGACTGAAAGCAATAGGAACAACACCATGCGCTCTGGGAATGGCATCAAACTCATAGCCGCTGATTTCCATCTACGCACGAAACAGGGGTCAAGCGTAACCCAAATAAGACTATATGCAGCAAACAAATGCAACAACCAAATGCATCAAGCAAGGGCAACAACTAGACCCTATACTATCGTTTTCTAACGTTCCAGCGGACTAGGATACTCTACAGCCATACGTACTCTGATACCAAGCCTTGTGGCACCCCGGCTCAGGAAAAACGGAACGCCCCGTATTCCAGCTCAGAGATCGAGGTGAATTCTTCTGGAATACAGCACTGCTTAGCATAGAACGAATCAGCTCTCTATTACGACACGAATATGAATACAAGGTCTCCAATATTACAACGAATAACATCGGCACATCGACGCTACACCAACCACAATTGCTCTAAGCAAGCAGCATAACAACTCGAGGCAGCGGAACAACTACTGGCAGCGGAACGGCGAACGGTGATGATGGACTCCAATCCACATGGACTTTGGCTGGAACATTTATCCTAGATCGCGAACACAGGAACCACACCAAACAAGCAGCAATCCAGGAGCGACCTACAAACTGGCATGACACCCCAGGTCGGTACATTGAATGTACTTGCAAGCTGACAATAACCAAAAGAAGTCAAGACAAACAATAGCATGGCATTAGCAGGTTAAATCAATCATGATCATGATACTAATAGAACAACATGGCATGCACAACTAAACATGATACGGCTAGAACAAGCATAGCATGAGCATATGAAGATGATGATACTACATGCAACAGGTTAACATTATCATGCACCAACTTACTCTGCTCGGGTTACCTCGTAACCAACACAAGCATCACCTTACCAACATCGGTATCCACGATACCACCGTGATCATCTCACGATCACATAAAGATCAACCAACTTCGGTATCCATGATACCTCCATGATCCACTCTCGATCACAACCAACCTCTTTCTCATCATCGAATCGGGGTTATTATAAATCAAGTTATTATTATAATTGGCTCATAGTGTGACTGACTATGAATTGAGCCCATATTCACGGGCGCGGCTATCGATAGATTTAAACACACACTCTACAGAGGTTAGTACACTGTACCCACACCACGGAACCCATGGTCTTGCACTCCCATTCGGGTTGACCAACAGCATTTCGACAGAACCATTGCCATGACACTCTCCTGGCCACTCCGACCAACTCCGCTTTGGGCTAAGCCATGGGTGGCCCCGATGTCTACCCAGGACATCCAATGCCACCATCATGGCCAAACATATACGATCCCAAACGAGGACCCGATACCAAAACAACACCAACGGGCACACAAGGTTCATGTCCGCCTACCTGATCAGGGTAGCACGCGCCCATAACCTTCTCTCTTTGGAGGCACTGACGAGAGGCATGACAATAGACCGCATTAGGGCCTGCCCACAAAAGGCTAATGTGGTTGCACTGGTCAGCTCGATTTGGTGCCACCATGACTCAACAACCAATTGTTCAAGTTCATTATTATCCGTCTAATCTTGAATGCAATATTCCGAGTCATGATAAAATAACATGATGCAACTACAATGCATGAACATGATAACAACATGAGCATGGATATGCAACCATAATAAATCATCGAGCATAACAACAATGAAGCATTTCACAAAATGAGCATGGCCTACTGACGAGCATAAGCAGAACACTACACATGAGCATAACTTGACCACTAGCATCATAAAGAAATACCATGCAAGAACATAACAAGAATACAAACAAAAAGCATGTAAACAACTAGATGCAATGGAACATGCATAACAACGATATTGGAACAGACGACAATCATGCACTAGAAAGAACATCACTGCTACCAGAATGTTCTATACTACCAAGCATGACATGTGAAAATGATACTAGCAAGTAGTACAAGGTAACAAGATGCATCGGAACATAGCAGGAAGGTGGACACGAATCCACGAGTAAAACTGAAACAACGAAAGTAGTAGAACACAAGCAGGCAGATAACGGGCAAACTTTTATTAATATTCAAGTAGAAACCATGGCTACTGCATGGCTATCATGCAAGTGGCTGTTGTGGCTCGCCTGGGGGTGAAGAATACTCTGGGAAGAAGTGCGGAAAGCTCACGTAATGATTCACCGGACGTGCTTCTCTCTCGAAGGGGGCAGATTAGAAGCAAGGGAAAAATGGTCATTTTCACCATGGGGCCACCTAGTGAAAATGTCACCAAAAGATAGAGCTTGATGAGACGAAGAAGTGAGCATTGGTTTCACCTTGATCAGAGTTACGGTTGTGGAGTTATGAGGTGTAGAAGATCAGTGACTATTCTGTAATAAAAACTACTACAAACAAGTCCCTGGAAGGAAAAGCTGAAAGCGCCTTCGGCAGAATACGTTTCCTGCACTGAGAAAACATATTTTGAGATGCAGTAGAGAGAAATGCGCTTTCCTAAAGGGAAAATGTATTATATACAAAGGATGGAGGAAATATGCTTCCAGGAAACGGAAACGTATTCTTGTGATTACGCTTCCACTTAACCGAGTGGATAAGGCTATAGGGGATGACATGTGGGGTTGAGGGAAGAGGCGGGGTCCACTTGGCTGGGGGGGCGCTGTCATCTTGCTCCTCCTGCCTCCTCGATCAGAGACAGGGGAGAGAAGCAAGGGAGTGCGCAGCGATGGGGCGGCTGATACGTCTCCAACGTATATATAATTTATGAAGTATTCATGCCATGTTTACAATAATTTTATATGGTTTTGGTATGATTTGCATGGAACTAACCCGGGCTGACGTTGTTTTCAGTAGAACTACCGTTGTGTTGTTTTTTGTGCAGAAATGAAAGTTCTCCAAACACCGCGAAACTTTTTGTGGATTTTTTATGGACCAGAAGAGGACCATTGGGCTAGAGCAGCACCTGGGGGTGCCCCGAGGGGGGCACAACCCTCCAGGGCGTGCCTGGCCCCCCAGGCGCACCCTGGTGGGTTGTGCCCACCTCGATGGCCTCCCATAGCCCTTCTTCGCCCTACAAATTCCCAAATATTTCGAAAACCCCAGGGGAGACCCTAGATCGGAAGTTCCGTCGCCGCAAGCCTCTGTAGCCACCTAAAACCAATCGGGACCCCGTTCCGGCACCCTGCCGGAGGTGGCAATCATCTCCGGTGGCCATCTTCATCATCCCCGCGACCACCACGACGAGGATGGAGTAGTCCATCCTCGGGGCTGAGGGTTTGTACCAGTAGCTATGTGTTTAATCTCTCTCTCCTTCGCGCGATCTTGAGATGTCACAAACTTGATGTATCATGGGCTTTGTTAACATAGATGGATCAGATGATGTTTCTCCCCTCTCTACTCTTGATGTGATGTATTGAGTTTTACCCTATGAAGTTTTGTCTTGTCAGATTGAATGTTCAGATCTGAGAAGACATGATATATGTCTTGCATATTAATACCCATGGTGAGAATGGGGTATTATTTTGATTCACTTGATATATGTTATGGCACTCAACTTGCGGATTCCCGGGTGACTTTGGGGTAATCTATGCATAGGGGTTGATGCACGTGTTTATTATCTTTTCTCTGATAGAAACTTTGGGGTCTCCTTGTAGTTCTTTGTGTGGATTCAGTATTATGAATCTGAAATTGTTTGATACATATCGTATAATTAACTCATGGGTACTCGCGGTGACATTGGGATATCTAGGTGACACTAGAGTTGGTTGATATGCATCATATGGTTTTATTTTAGTACGAACTCTTGATTAGATCGATCGGAAATAATAGCTTGCTGTTATTTTAGTATGAACTCTAGGATAGATTGATTGGAAAGAATAGCTTTGAAGTGGTTTCGTACCCTACAAACAATTTCTATCTTTTATTCTCCGCTAATTGGAACTCGGGAGTGATTCTTTATTGCACTTTGAGGGATAATCATATGATCTAGCATGTTAGCATTGTTGAGAGATTGCACTAGTGAAAGTATGCACCCTAGGCCTCATTTTCCATCATGCAATACCGTTTGTGCTCCGTTTTACTATTTACTACCTTGCTGTTTTTTATTGTTCTCACTACAAAAGGTCATATCTACTATCCATACTACACTTTTATCACCATCTCTTCGCCAAACTAGTGCACCTATACAATTTGCCATTGTATTGGGTGTGTTGGGGACACAAGAGATTTCTTGTATTTGATTGCAGGGTTGCTTGAGGGAGACTATCTTCATCCTATGCCTCCCACAGATTGATAAACCTTAGGTCATCCACTTGAGGGAAAATTGCTACTATCCTACAAAACTCTGCGCTTGGAGGCCCAACACGTGTCTACAAGAATAAAGTTGCATAGTAGACATCAGCGGCGGGTGCACGGGGCCACACTGCACCCGCTCCAAGAGAGAAGAGGCGCGGGGGAGGCCTGGAGCTGCGGTGGTGGTTGGCAACACAAAAGAACAGGGTCGGGCGCCAGCGATGGAGCGGGCTGCTTTGGACACCTCAAGCCAAGGTGCGGGCACTGACGACTTTAGGGCGGAGCACCGCACCTATTTAGAGGCAAAGGAGGCGCCGGAGAGAGGCGGCAAGGCGCAGCGACGCGGGAGGCTGTAGAGAGCTCGGGCGGTGATGGTCTCTGGTGATGCGATTGTCTCTCGTGAGGGGGGTGAGGGGCAAGTAGGAGGGGCACCGCAAGGGTGTGGGGAGTGCGGTGGAGGTGGTAGGAGAGTGAGGGGATGCTCGGTTTGGCCGCGGTACCTCGAACTCCGATGATGGCCGAGGATGAACAGTGAACTCCGGCGAGATGTGGATATTCCGGTGAGCAAATGAAGCGAGGGAGGAGTGTGTGAGGTGCGGAGGACCTCCGGGCACTCTTATATAGCCGACTCTAGAGCATCACGGGCAAGCTCAAGCCAAGCTCTAATAGAGGACATGAGCTGGACGCGTCACGGGCACGGCTCTAGCGGCACATTCATGGCAAACCAGGAGGCGTCCCGTGTCAGCGTTTTGGATATGGGGGTAATGTGACTTGTGGTCGAGGAGAAAAGGCGATGGGGAAGGGGGGGGTAGATATTTCGGCGGTAGGCCAAAAATTTCGAAATGCAGAGGGAAACTTTGCGCATGGTGCCACCAGACACCATTCACTTTGAACGATAGTGTGCATCGCAAACTATTCTACTACTTTACACGCATGAAATGAGCTTGATAATTAAAATTTTGGTGGAAATTTCCCCGGGTACGTCATTGCATAATTTATCACCGCTTGCTAATTTGGGCACACAAAAGAGCGTACACCACACAGACCAGACTTACTGAATCGAGCAATTTTAGTAATTAAACAGAGACAGTTCACCTAACCATTGCTCTAACAAAAGACCAGCATTAAAAACAAAACCTAAGTACGCATAATTTTAACAAATCCGCCGCCGCGCTGGACTATGCATCGCCGGTGTGAGTGAGACGTCGATGACTTGTCCTGCGGACATGCCGCCGTTGGTGGACTCCGCGTCCCCACTGCTGAAGTCGACCGCGTCCTTGTCCTCGTCCTCGTCCTCAGCGCCGCCCCCAAGGTTGTTGTACTCGTAGTAGTGGCTGCGCCAGAGCTCGCATTGGTACTCCACCACCGATTCCTCGACGGACGGACTCTTCTCTACCTCGACCTGGGCCACGCGCAACTCCTCTCCCGACGCTCCTCGATCTCCACCGGCTCCTGCATCTCCAGCTCCCGCTCGGTGACCTCATGAGGAGGTAGGTGCTCCATGACCACCGCCGCCTTTTCGGACATGGGTTGCATGCTGGATTCCGAGGTGGCCTGGAATATCTTGGTGTGGATGGCCTCTACCCAGGCCAGGGCGACATCGATGGCACGGACGGCAGCTCAAGCGCTCTCGGCTTTTGCAGCCATCATCGAAGCAGCAGCTGCAGCCGTCTCGGCTGCTGCAGCTGCCCTGTCGGCTGTCGTAGACACCCTCTCGGCGAAAGCGGCTGCGCTCAATGCAGATGCGGTGATACTCTCGGCATAGGCGGCCGCGCTCTCGACGTAGGCGGCCGCGCTCGGGGGACACTGCTATTGTACGGGCCTTCACGAAGCGTTTCCACGGCGTCATCTTTGCAAGAAGGGGGTGCAGGAATGGGGATCAGGATTTTTGGATTCGGGGGGTTGTCGGCACTAGAGCAGACGAGTCGGCGAAGCTTAAGGAGGAAGACTTAAATATACCCGGAAATTTTCATCGCAAACGGTTCCTACAAAACAACTTTGTGTGATTTTATAGATATTTTTTATTAGCTGTGAAAGACAAATTTGGAGTAAAGTGGCAACGGATGGTGTTTTAAATGTACGATAAAATCTGTAGTACTAATACAACTGTCATGTCAAAATTTGGAAAATTTTAGGGGTCATTTGACCTTTTAAGACATTTAAGTGATTTTCTAGCCATTTAATGACCGTACTTGAAATTTGAACTGCATGTACATACCACAGCTAACCGTAACGGGTTGAAAAGTCATATTTTGTGTACTTGTGTGCGATTTAATTCCATGTGCAGTAAATTGGGAGGAATTTTCAAACATATTGGTCTAACGGCTATGACACAATTAAGCATGGAGTGCCCAAGCATTTAAATTCCAAAATTTTTAAAAAAGATGAGAAACACATGAAATCTTGGTTGAGGTAATGTCATGCCACGAAGATGATGTAGTAAAAAATTTGGCATGTTTGATGAAAGTTTGGACACACACACCCCTCATAAACCGAAGCAACTCACTAGAAGGCTCGTGGTTCCGAGAGGGAACAATGCATGTTTGATGACGAACGGGAGATAGCTTCCTCTTACGGCCTTCAACTTTTTCTACGTGTAACATGCACTAATACAACTGTCATGTGAAACTTTGGAAAATTTCAGGGGTCATTTGACCTTTTGCAGACATTTAAGTGATTTTCTAGCCATTTAATGACCGTAATTCAAATTAGAACTACATGTACATGCAATGGCTAACCATAACGGTTTGAAAATCATATTTGTGTACTTGTGTGCGAGTTAATTTCATGTGCAGTAAATTAGAAGGAATTTTCAAACATATTGGTCTCACGGCATGGACACAACATGCATGGAGTGCCATGGCATTTTAATTCCAAAAATTAAAAAATGATCAGAAAAACATGAAACCTTGCTTGATGTAATGTCATACGACCAAGATGATGAGGTAAAAAAATTGGCATGTTTGACGAAAGTTTGGACACACACCCCTCACAAACCGGAGCAACTCACTAGAAGGCTCGTGGTTCCGAGAGGGAACAATGCATGTTTGATGACGAACGGGAGATAGCTTCCTCTTACAGCCTTCAATTTTTTCTTCGTGTAACGTGCGCTAATACAACTGTCATGTGAAAATTTGGAAAATTTCAGGGGTCATTTGACCTTTTGAAGACATTTAAGTGATTTTCTAGCCATTTAATGACCGTAATTCAAATTTGAACTACATCTACATGCAACGGCTAACCATAACAATTTGAAAAATCTTATTTGTGTACTTGTGTGCAAGTTAATTCCATGTGCAGTAAATTAGAAGGAATTTTCAAACATATTGGTCTCATGGCATGGACACATGCATGGCGTGCCATGGCATTTTAATTCCAAAAAATTAAAAAATAATCATAAAAAATGAAACCTTGCTTGATGTAATGTCATGCCACCAAGATGATGTGGTAAAAAAAATTGGCCTGTTTGACAAAAGTTTGGACACACACCCCTCACAAACCGGAGCAACTCACTAGAAGGCTCGTGGTTCCGAGAGGGAACAATGCATGTTTGATGACGAACGGGAGATAGCTTCCTCTTACAGCCTTCAATTTTTTCTTCGTGTAACGTGCGCTAATACAACTGTCATGTGAAAATTTGGAAAATTTCAGGGGTCATTTGACCTTTTGAAGACATTTAAATGATTTTCTAGCCATTTAATGATCGTAATTCAAATTTGAACTACATCTACATCCAACGGCTAACCATAACAATTTGAAAAATCTTATTTGTGTACTTGTGTGCGAGTTAATTTCATGTGCAGTAAATTAATAGGAATTTTTACACATATTGGTCTCACGGCATGGACATATGCATGGTGTGCCATGGCATTTTAATTCCAAAAAAATAAAAAATAATCAGAAAAACATGAAACCTTACTTGATGTAATGTCATGCCACCAAGATGATGTGGTAAAAAAATTGGCATGTTTGACAAAAGTTTGGACACACACCCCTCACAAACCGGAGCAACTTACTAGAAGGCTCGTGGTTCCGAGACGGAACAATGCATGTATGATGACGAACGGGAGATTGCTTCCTCTTACAGCCTTCAATTTTTTCTTCGTGTAACGTGCGCTAATACAACTGTCATGTGAAAATTTGGAAAATTTCAGGGGTCATTTGACCTTTTGAAGACATTTAAGTGATTTTCTAATCATTTAATGACCGTAATTCAAATTTGAACTACATCTACATGCAACGGCTAACCATAACAATTTGAAAAATCTTATTTATGTACTTGTGTGCGAGTTAATTCCATGTGCAGTAAATTAGAAGGAATTTTTACACATATTGGTCTCACGGCATGGACATATGCATGGTGTGCCATGGCATTTTAATTCCAAAAAATTAAAAAATAATCAGAAAAACATGAAACCTTACTTGATGTAATGTCATGCCACCAAGATGATGTGGTAAAAAAAATGGCCTGTTTGACAAAAGTTTGGACACACACCCCTCACAAACTGGAGCAACTCAGTAGAAGGCTCGTGGTTCCGAGAGGGAACAATGCATGTTTGATGACGAACGGGAGATAGCTTCCTCTTACAGCCTTCAATTTTTTCTTCGTGTAACATGCACTAATACAACTGTCATGTGAAAATTTGGAAAATTTCAAGGGTCATTTGACCTTTTCAAGACATCTAAGTGATTTTCTATCCATTTAATGACCATAATTCAAATTTGAACTACATCTACATGCAACGGCTAACCATAACGGGTTGAAAAATCTTATTTGTGTACTTGTGTGCGAGTTAATTCCATGTGCACTCAATTAGAAGGAATTTTCAAACATATTGGTCTCACAGCATGGACACATGCATGGAGCGCCATGGCATTTTAATTCCAAAAAAGTTAAAAATGATCAGAAAAACATGAAACCTTGCTTGAAGTAACGTCATGCCACGAAGATGATGTGGTAAAAAATTGGCCTGTTTGACAAAAGTTTGGACACACACCCCTCACAAACCGGAGCAACTCACTAGAAGGCTCGTGGTTTCGAGAGGGAACAATGCATGTTTGATGACGAATGGGAGATAGCTTCCTCTTACGGCGTTCAATTTTTTTCTACGTGTAACATGCACTAATACAACTATCATGTGAAAATTTGGAAAATTTTAGGGGTCATTTGACCTTTTGAAGACATTTAAGTGATTTTCTAGCCATTTAATGACCCCTATTCAAATTTGAACTACATCTACATGCAACGGCTAACCATAACAGTTTGAAAAATCTTATTTGTGTACTTGTGTGCGAGTTAAGAAATCATCACACGATGTAAATATCTGGTGTTCAAAAAAGAAAATGTAAATTCTGGCAAGACAACCGGCCCCCACACGATTGGCACTCTATTTCGTGCCTCGAGGTTTGGAAGGTGAGTGGCGGGCATTATTAATCAGATATGGATTTTGCGGTGGGAATTTTGTGTAACTCCAACTATAGTACTCGTAAATTCCGGCGACTGGCGTGTGTACTGTTCCCGTCGGTCTAGATTCCGGCCGCCAATAAATACTACCTTGCTGACGTCGTCCCGCCTGCATTCTCATCTACATCCTCCCCTTTCTCTCTCTCTCTCTCTCTCAAATCTCTGCCATGGCGCCGCTGGTCTGCCCACACGCCGACGAGGAGTCGCCGCCCCCCCCCCCCCCGAGGACGCTCACTCAAAGAGCAGCGACGAGGACCCCTACGCCCCGCCGGACGAGGTTGCACCGGATCCTCCAACTTTGGGTTGGTTTTGGGGCCAGTATGAGCTTTGTCTTTGGAAGTCCCTATCACCGGCTGAGAAAGCCAGGTAGGTAGCTTTCAAGAAGGAGATGGCGAAGGAGGATGCCAGGTATCAGGCAGCCTGTGAAGCCCGTGATGCCGCCTGGAAAAAGGAGGCGGTGGATCTTTGGGGATGGGCGCGTCGTCATGCGGAGGAGGTGTACAAAGACGGGTACTTCGCAAGGAAGGCCAAAGGCGCTAGGCACCTCATCGCTGCGTGGAGGTGGGCCGATAAGCTCCAACGTGCCACCGACGAGGAGCTCCGGTGGGCGCCCAACGAAATGGCAAGATCATATGCGCTTGTCCGCCTGCAAGAGGTAGATCGGTACGTCAAGCGCTACGAGGCAGAGGAGGCGGAGTACTGCCTCAGCGCTGGGAAGATGCTGTGCACCAGGGAGCTGCTGGCGAGGGGCTGTCAGAATACTAGCCCCGGGAGGGATTATTAGTTTTAGTATTGTTCGTTTTCAATTTTATGCATTGTACCTAGTAGTTAAGTATCATCACGTATATGTGATGATATTATATATATCCTATGATGAACTAATAAACAATATATATATATATTATGAATTCCATTTTCTATTTGTTTTTGCAAACTAATTTGAATCTAGTTGTTATCATCCACATATACAGAATGGAAAGCGTATAAACACACATTGAAACAGAACATATAAGAACGGAAAACAGAGTACACACATTGAAACAGAGCAATAAATAGAACAATACTATGATTGTTGTGTATACATAGCTATCCACGTCGAAATGACTCAACAAAATAAAATGCGTCTAGACCATGACCTACAGCCCTTGCCTACGGTAGCTCATGGCTCTGCCTGAACTCGTGCAGGCGTTCGTCGAGGCGGTCGACACGCTCGCGGTACATGTGGAGCATGATCTCGAGCTCCGAGTTGGCTATTTCATCAGAGATCACCACCTCGAGGATGTGACGGCCATGTTCCTCTACTGTGCCCAGGTGGACACCTGGGCCAAGGAGGTGGTCGAGCCTACCAACCAGCGCGTTGGCATCGAGTGGGCCGCGGACAAGGCTAACAACGCGACCCATGCGAACGGCGCGGCGGGCGTCTGGTGCAAGTAGGGTGCGGCCGGCCTCTGGTGCAAGTATGGTGCAGAGGGCCTGTGCCCACTCCTGATGAGGAATGGGGGTACTGACGGGATGTGTACCCAGCTGTGACGCCCTGTCAACAGCAGGCAAGCGCCGATGGATCCGCTCTTGCTGTGCGGCGCGCCGCGCCTCTCGCTCTGTGGTGCTCCAACGGTCTCGCCATGCGTCGAGCCGCAACCTATCAGCGCGGGACGCGCCTAGCTTGCTCTGCGGTGCGCTATTGATCATGTTGGGCGGCGAGATACAACCTCTCGACGCTAACATGCCTATTTTGATCCGCGGCGCTTAAGCGCCATGCGCCATGGGTCTTCTCAACCCTGGCGATGACGCGCATCACGGTGTCGTCCATCGTGTTGTCGGGGAGCGCTGGGGCCTCGACGGGCCGTGGCCCCTTTTGGTTTTCCTTGTCGACGAGGTTGATGGTAGAGGCGGCGCTTTGGTGGGTTGGCATGCTTGGAAAATGTGGATGTGCTACAGGCTGCGCTTGTTGCCTCCGTGCATCACGCCGCGCCTAGGTTTATGGGCAATATTGCTGGGTCACGGGAAACAGGTGAGGGAATGGTGGGAAACGATGGCGTGTTCATAAAACGCCATCAATTAATGGAAACTTAGCATATAAGGAACATCGAGCTAGCACAAGAAGTAGATGATGATGAGATGAACACGGACCACATTAGGGAACCCATTGGTGATGAATTCATCAATCGCAAATGGTTGTACACTAGCAAGCATTTGCCCATAACACACATGGCTTATTCCATCACAAACAGGTTGGATGGATCAACTGTATGACACATATACACACTGTGTGAAATTTAATGCGGTAGAACTTCTTTAACATGTGTTAAAAAATATAATAAAAATAAAAAACGAGGACCTCGAGGTTAAATTAACTCATGGGATGGGTCATATCAGTCATTTAATTTGACAGATATGACCCATCCTATCAGTTAATTTAACATCAACACAACTTCACATCCAGTCACCCATCTGATGGCTACTCCAGCCTAAGCACACTTAACTTCAGAGTTCTCTTACATGAGCTACTGGTGGAACAACTAGTCCTTGCTGATATAGGATGCCTCTTCGCATCCTTATGGCATATCCAGATGACCACCCGTCCCCCAATGGCTAATAGATGTTGTGTAGACAGAGCATATCACATACGTCTTATTAGAAGCAATCGTCCGTGTTATTATCGGTCTTTACACACATTTCTGATGACAGACCTGTTTGCCGCGTATCACACACATCTTGTTATATTGAACCATTTCTGATCTCTTGTCTCAACGAAAACAATTCATCCGAGTGAACCGCATGCCGTATATCGCACACACCTTGATCTGGCTGACCGTTTCTTTTGTGTTGTCTAATCACAAATAATTCATCCGAGTGAAGTGTATGATGTATATCGCACACACCTTCATCTGGTAGCCCATTTCTTTTGTTCCTCCTCATCGCAAACAGTTAATTTAACTGAATTGTATGCCCTGCATCGCACACGCAACCAAAATCTGAACCATATTTGATGCATCCGTCATCACAAACGTTTTGCACCTTTTTTGATGGTTTTTTACACCGCTGTTTGCGATTATTGCATCGGACACAGTTTCGTTGAAGGGTCTCTGATCATAGTGTCGCGTTAGCAGCATCCTACAGTAGTGGTATGTTGTCGATTCCCTTAGTGGTGTTATGTGAACATCGACTACATGACACTTCACCATCTTTGGGCCTAAGGGAATGCATTGTGGAGTAGTAATTAGATGATGGGTTGCTAGAGTGATAGAAGCTTAAACCCTAGTTTATGTGCTATTCTGTAAGGGGCTGATTTGGATCCATATGTTTAATGCTATGGTTAGATTTATCTTAATTCTTCTTTCATAGTTGTGAATGCTTGCGAGAGGGGTTAATCATAAGTGGGAGGCTTGTTCAAGTAAGAACAACACCCAAGCACCGGCCCACCCACATATGAAATTATCAAAGTAGCAAACGTGAATCAAACAAACATGATGAAAGTGACTAGATGAAATTCCCGTGTGTCCTCAAGAACGCTTAGCTTATTATAAGAGACCATTTCACCATGTCATTTGCTACAAAAAGGATTGGGATACCTTGCTGCACCTAAGTTACTATTGCTACTTGTCACTTGTTACAAATTATCTTGCTATCAAACTACTCGTTACCGATAATTTCAGTGCTTGCACAAAATACCTTGGTGAAAACCGCTTGTCATTTCCTTCCGCTCCTCGTTGGGTTCGACACTCTTACTTATAGAAAGGACTATGATAGATCCCCTATAGTTGTGAGTCATCATTTATTAGCAGATTGTTTACGAAATTTAGAGAAATTAAACTCATGAGGTACATCATGAAAGATAACACTGACAGTTCCTTATTGCAATCTATCTTAGCATTGATTGTGTTCTAGAAAGGTCTACCAAATATAATGGGACAAAAATAATCTTGTGGAGAACCAAGAACTAGAAAATCAGTAGGGTATTTTATCTTTCCACACAAGACTTCAACATCTCTAACAATCCCAAGCGATGAAATAGTATCTCTATTCGCAAGCTTAATAGTAACATCAATGTCCTCTATCTCCGTAGGTGCAATATCATTCATAATCTCTTGATATAAGGTAAAAATAATAGCACTCACACTAGCACCAAAATCACATAAACCATGATAACAATGATCTCCTATTTTAACACAGACAATAGGCATGCCAACTATAGGTTTATTCTTATCTTTATTTTCGGGCTTAGCAATTCTACTAGCTTCACAAGTAAATAACATGCCCAATAATATTATCGACCAAGAGATCTTTAACCATAGCAACATTAGGTTCAACTCCAATTTGTTCAGAGGGTCTAGGTGTTGTAATATTACTTTTATTAACCACAGTTGAGACTTAGCATGTTCCTTAATCCTAACAGGGAAAGGAGGTTTCTCAATATAAGCAATAGGCACAAATGGTTCAACATTGTAAATGATAGTTTCATCTTTGACTATAACGAGTTCCTCACTCTTTTCTTTAATAGGGGGATGATATTTAAACCACTTCTCCTTAGGGAGATCAATATGATTAGCAAGTGATTCGCAAAAAGAGGCTATATATATATATGTATGTATGTATAATTCCGATCACGATGAACAGAATGCATAGGATAAAACTTCTGATGACATTCCGATTTCAATCAGTTCCAATCCCATGTTCCAATATCATCACATAGCCTATACCATGTCAATGCCTTTGTCACAGCCCTAGAATATTGTTTGTAAATAGTTGCATCTTCATCCAGGCATCATATTTAAAATTTTGAAACATGAATTGAGGATTGTTGAAGCCTCAAAACTTTAATTAAAAGCAGGGCAAAAGAACCATGGAAATTGCATTCAGTGTTTCCAAAATGGCCTTAAATAATGTTGGTTATATTTGGCAAAGGTTTTTGCACCAAACCAAAAATAATGAGCATTTTTGAGGAATATTTTGGGCACTGAATTTAAATCATTATTTTATTTGCATTTGGAATTATATTCATAACTTGTATAGAATATATTTCCAAATACCCTGAAACATTTTATGTGCTTTTGGAAAAGTCCATTAAGCAACATAAATATATTCAGAGGAATTTTGACACTGGTTTGGATTTGTTCTATTTGAAAACAGTGGCAAAAGAAATAAACAAATTAAACAAAACAGAAGAAAAGTAAAACAGAGCAGAACTTACCTCAGCCTACCTGCGCGGCCTGCTACTGTTGCCGGCCCAGCTGTGCAGCCCAGCCCACCGAGGGCAGAGCCGTCTTCTTCCTCCTGCCAGTAGGCAGAGGGGAAGCGTGGCGCGCGCGCGCGTGCGTTCCCGGCCACCTCCTGCTTGCCGACGATCCCCTGGACGCGTGGACGACTTTCCCGTGTCGTCCCGATCCCGCTGACCCCCTCGCTCACTCTCCCCCTTCCCTGGCCCTCTCCTCCCCCCCATCGCTCGTCCCCGAGCTCGGTCTGGAGCAGCCATGGCCGCCACCCATCGTCCTTGCGGCCACCAGCCACCCCTCGCCCTTCCGCCGACGCCAGAAGCACCGAAGAAACCTCCTTGTCCTCCCAATCGAGCTACGGGACGCCGGGAGGCCCTGCATCGCCGTCAACCGTCGTCTTCAACCTCCGGATCCGACGGCCCCCTCCAGTCAATTTGCGGCCTCAGCGTGTCCCCGGCTACACCGAGTTGCTCCCCTTCACCGCTGTGAGTGCCCGCTTCGACTCCCCCTCTTCCCCGGCCTCTCCGCGTCCTCTAGGCCGTAGTTGCACGGACGCCGAAGCTCCACCGCCGCATATGCTCGCCGCCGCCGCCGCTACACACCCTCCCTGGCATCCCCACGGCCACCGTTGGATGCGCGCGAGTGAGGGCCTCCTCCCGGTGCCCTTCGCTCGCCCAGCCTGCTCCCTTGTGCATTGCAACGCCGCGCTCGCTCGGAGCCGAGCTCCGACCGCCGCTTCGCTCGCCGCTGCCGGCACCACAGTCCCACCCCGCACTTGCCACGGCCACCACCCGAAGCGCTGATGCAGCCGCTCTCGAATGCCACCAGCCGCGCAACCTCTCGTGGCCGGAGATGGCCAGACGAGGAACGCCACCGCGTCTGCTTACCGCCGGTGTTTAGTCGCCGGTTTAGATGACATGGCTCGTCATTAACTGTTAACAGCCCCGCTAATTAACCCCCAGGGTCAATGACAGCGGGCCCCGCGAGCTAATTACTTTCGTTAGGAGTTAAATAGTCACATAACTAGCACTGTGACACTGACCAAAGGGCCCCACTGGTCAGGTTTGACCTGGCCGGCCCCGTTGACCGCTGACGTCACAGTGACGCAGTGCTGACGCAGTTAATTATTTTCTAGATTTATTCTTATATAGGAAATTCCAGAAAATGCCCTAAACTTCTAAAAATCATAGGAATTAATCTGTAACTCCAAATGAAATAAGTTATATATGAAAAATGATCAGAAAAATCCATTCTATCCATCTGCACTGGTTTCATGCATGTTTAAGCAACTTAAACCCGCTGTTTATATCAAAACATGATAATGCACTTTATTAAGTCATAGTTTCAATTTGAACTTGAACCTTGGGTTCAAACTAACTCAAATTCATCTGATTATAGTTGCATTAGCCCAACACACTCATTTTGCCATGTCATGATCATGCATCATATTGTGCATTGCATTGATTGTGTTCTTTTCTGTGTTGCCGGTGTTTGTCCCCTCTCAGTAGACGATGTACCGACGACGTGATCGATGACACTGATGAAGAGCTATATTATCTTCGGAAGTGCCAGGCAAGCAAACCCCCTTGTTCATTCGATAAAATCCCACTCTCCCGCTCCTGCTCTCTTTTACTGCATTAGGACAACAACGACATATTTGTTACTTGCTGCGGTAGCTGAACCCCTTTATCCTTTGCATGACCTGTCATTGCCACAGTAAATAGATGAAACCCACTAGCATGAGTAGGAGTTGTTTGAGCCCTGTTGTGCCTACTCATTCATGCTTGTTTGTCATGCCTGCTACTGCTTAGAGTTGAGTCAGGTCTGATTCATCGGGAATGAATCAGAGGTGTGTGAACATGTCCTACTGTTGAGAGCTAAGTGTGTGAACACGATTTGGTAAAGGTAGCGGTGAGAGGCCATGTAGGAGTACATGGTGGGTTGTCTCATTGCAGCCGTCCTCAGGAACTGAGTTCTGTGTTTGTGATCCATGATCAGTTACTACCACACATTGGGCTCCGGGCGCTCCAAGCTCTCTCGACTTATTAATCAACTTGATCTCTGTCCAGGAGTTGCAACTAGTTTCTGGTGTTTGTAGGTAGTGTTAGTAGTCTACCAAGTGGCACCCGGTACAGGTGGGCTTGGGACAGACTAGGCACAGTGGCCCGGTGTACCAAGTGGCACCCGGATGGTGGGCTTGGGAACCCTGCTCACATCGTTTGGGGCCGTGAGCGACACCCCGGCCGGATCTCCTTGCGGATGGAACCCGAATAGGCGATAAACCTGGACTAGAGACTTGTTCGGTTAGTCAGGTCGTGGCCGACTCCCTCGCCCGGCTTCCGCTTGAAGGTTGCCGAGGTACATGACGTGTACAGGGCGATAAGTGGCGAAAGCGTGTGTGAAGAAGTACACCCCTGCAGGGTTATCATTATCTATTCGAATAGCCGGATTCCTCGGATATGGAAACTTGGACCCCTTGTACAGTTCATAGACAAGTGAAAGTGGATACTCTAAAATACGCAAGATAAGCGTGAGTGCTATGGATGGCGTTCTCGTAGGGAGACGGGAGCGGATCCATAGTGGTGTATTGATATGGTGAATATGTGGACTCGTGTGCGCCACCTCAAAGAGTTACTTGCAGTCGTAGTTCAGGATAGCCACCGAGTCAAAGCTGGCTTGCTGCAGTTAAACCCCACCACCCCCTTGTTGATAATGATGCATATGTAGTTAGATCTGATGTAAGTCTTGCTGGGTACATTTGTACTCACGTTGCTTAATTTATGTTTTTGCAGAGAGACTTCAGTCTCGCTAGTAGTACCGCGTGGACTTCGACGTTTAGCTTGTTACCTCAGCTACGATCTTGTGCCCTCGGCAGGATCTGGTAGATAGTCAGGCTTCTCAGCCTTTTTCATTTATAGATGTCTGTACTCAGACATGATAGCTTCCGCCTGTGCCTTGATTTGTATGCTCTGAATGTTGGGTCATGAGACCCCTGTTTGTAATATCCCGCTCCTCGGAGCCTAACGAATAAATACTTGAGTTGTAGAGTCATGTTGTGATGCCATGTTGTATTTGCACATATCGAGCATATTGTGTGTATGTTATTGAAATGCTTGGTATGTGTGGGATCTGACAACCTAGTTGTTTATCCTTGGTAGCCTCTCTTACCGGGAAATGTCTCCTAGTGTTTCCACTGAGCCATGGTAGCTTGCTACTGCTCCGGAACACTTAGGCTGGCCGGCATGTGTCCTTCTTCGTTCCTGTGTCTGTCCCTTCGGGGAAATGTCACGCGATGAATACCGGAGTCCTGTTAGCCCGCTACAGCCCGGTTCACCGGAGTCCTGCTAGCCCAGTGCTACAGCCTGGATTCACTCGCTGATGACCGACACGTTCGATGCTGGGTCATGGATGCCTGTCCCTGTAAGTCTGTGCCACTTTGGGTTTACGACTAGCCATGTCAGCCCGGGCTCCTTATCATATGGATGCTAGCGACACTGTCATATACGTGTGCCAAAAGGCGCAAACGGTCCCGGGCAAAGGTAAGGCGACACCCGTGGGAATACCGTGCGTGAGGCCGCAAAGTGATATGAGGTGTTACATGCTAGATCGATGTGGCATTGAGTCGGGGTCCTGACAGCCTTTCCCTCCAAATATAAAGGGAAAACCTTCTTCTTAATTCCATCCTCGAATAAACATGTAAGCTGAAATAATCCACAAACTTCATCCACATATATTAAGTCCATATTGGGATGTATTGTTCCATCTCTTGCATAAGGATTAGCTAACGGTTTCTCTATCATACCCGAAGAATCTCATAGTAAATATTTTTAGTAGGTGCAGTATGTTGAGGGGCAACTCTTTGTGCCTCTGTTCAAGGTGAAGATACCCCAAACAAACCCCTCAAAGGATTACTTTCCATAGTGAGAAGTGATAGTAAATTTCAGCATGTAATATAAATGTTTCCTCACAAAAATCCACTCAGTAAAGGCAGTACACTTCCCAGCAATGGCAGCAGAAAAGAGTCTTGTAGACCCACAAATATAGGGGATCAATCGTAGTCCTTTCGATTACTAGGAGTGTCAAGCCCAACAAGAAGCAGAAGGAAATTACAAGCGGTTTTCAGCAAGCTATTGTCTGCTAGCACTAAAACTGTCGGGAATAGATAGTTTGGTAGCAAGGTAATTTGTAATGAGCAACATGTAGCAATTGTAACAAAGATGCAGCAATGTAGACCAATCCTTTTTGTAGCAAATGACAGTCTGGAACAATTTCTTATAGTAGGCAATGCATTCTTAAGGACACACATGCATATCGTCTAGTCACTTTCATCATGTTTGTCTGATTCGCCTTCGCTACTTTGATAACCTTATATGTGTGTGGACCGATGCTTGGGGTATTGTTCTTATTTGAACAAGCATCCCACTTATGATTACCCCCTATAGCAAGCATCCGCAATTATGAAAGAAGAATTAAGATAAATCTAACCATAGCATGAAACATATGGATCCAAATCAACCCCTTACGGAATAGAGCATAAACTAGGGTTTAAGCTTCTGTTACTCTAGCAACCCACCATCTAATTACTACTCCACAATGCCTTCCCTTAGGCCCAAGTATGGTGAAGTGTCATGTAGTTGACTGATACATCTCCAAGGTATCTATAATTTTTTATTATTCCATGCTATTATAGTATCTATAATTTGTACAGAAGAAAAAACTTGAGATCATAAAAACATCAGAAAAAACAAATAGAAGCATACACGAATCTAAAATATTTGTTAGGCCAGCTTTTAAGAGACGACCAAATTTTTTGGCTCATAGGCCTCATGTTTGCTTTCAAGGCCGCATAGCCATTTTTACCCTATAAGTCGGCCTCCCATGACATAAATCCGTCATTTTAACCTTAACAAGTTCAGGGTCTTAAAAAGATTGATTGTTAAGAGTACAACGAGCCATATAGCAGAGTAGCACTAAACAAACAGATGGGTCATACGTCTCAGTCATATCTATAATTTTTTATTGTTTCATGCCAATATTATAAAACTTTCACATACTTTTAGCAACAGTTTATAAGTTTTATTGGACTAACCTACTAATCCAGTGCCCAGTGTTAGTTCATGTTTGTTGCATGTTTTTTGTTTCGCAGAAAATCCATATCAAACAAAGTCCAAATGCAATAAAAATTTACGGAGAATTATTTTGGAATATATGTGATTTTTGGGACTTGGAATCAATGCAAACACGGGCCCACAGTGACAACAAACCACCAGGGCGCGTCGGGCACCCCCTTGCGCGCCCAGGTGTCATATTCCCTCCTCGTAAGGCCGTTGGGGCCCTTCTTCTGGCACAAGAAAGATAGTTTATGAAAAAAAACGTGTAAAATTTTCAATGCAATCGGAGTTACGGATCTCCGGGAATTTAAGAAACCATGAAGGGCCAGATCTGGGGAACGCGAAACAGAAGGGAACGGAGAGGAGATCCAATCTTGGAGGGGCTCCCACCCCTCCGCCGCCATGGAGGCCATGGATGTAGCGACCACGATCCCAATGGACCGAAGTCTCTGTGCTTAAGTGTCATCCCTGGATTGGTAATGCTGACACACACAGTACTCAAGGAATTATAACAGAGTTCAATCACACACTTATTACATCGTGTCCTCATAAAGAGTATGATTACACAAAAATATCATGGTTGAAGGCCATCTAAACTAAATAACCGTGGAAGCTTCGAAGGTAAATGAGTCCATCAACTCCAACAGCATAGCTGAGTGCAAGACAATGACCTATCACACCTTATTCGTCGTCTGAGTACTCTGCAACATGAGACGTTGCAGTCGTGTACGTCAGCACATTGAATATGCTAGAAGAGTTACGTTGTAAAGCAATTAATGCAAGAACTATATCTACATGCAATATTTGGCAGGTGGAGGCTCTAAGTTTATTGGTTTTTGCATAAAGCTAGTTTTTTCCTACAACAAAGGAATAAATTTATTTAAACTACTCCCAAGTTGTTCCAATATTTGAGAAGGTTCCTCCAACTCAAATCCCAATTAAACAAGTATCATCATTAAACCCAATCAATTAATTAAAGAGTGATGAGATCAACAATAATATCCAATTCCATATACTCAAGATGTCCATAACCAAGGACATGACTAACCATTATTAGTTTATACACTCTGCAGAGGTTGCTCACTTTTCCCCACAAGACTCGACCACATCCATGATCGGAAGATCGAGACTTAGTCTTTCTAAAGCATTAACTCTCTACTATGGGTAGACCGGTACACCTACTTTCCCCTACATCTGCTAGTCCACCTCTTCGAGAGCTCACACCACTTACTCAACTATGCGAGAGCCCATAATGGCTTGTGGCTGCACACAGAAGTTTCTAGGCATGAAATATCATAAGATCCATTTGAGCCTGGGTGGAGAACCAAGGAAAAATCATATGGGTACTCCGGGATTTCCCAAATGGACAAACACTAAATTCTCCAGGTGCCCAAACCAATCCACCCAGATGTGTATTAAAGTTGCCACCTTAATGTTATCCAAGATTAATAACTCTCATAACTTACATGTGTATCACGATCCAATCCCCATCTATGAGCATGGCTAAGCAATAATATAGCATAATGCATATTCCCGGGGTGTTCAAAAGGTATTAGGTTCCTACCTCAAGTACTACAACCAAACCACATGTTCCCAATCCTACTCATTCAAATATTTGAGGGGCAATACTAATGCATAGTAAAAACTGACGATCTGCAAACTCTAGAGATTCGTAGTAACAAGCTTCGCACTCCGGTAATCTAGCGTAGACAAACAGTAGCATACATAAGCAATCACTCAAACGAAACAGAGAGAAATCGAGAAAAGATCCAAATGAAACTTGAATCAGGCAAACGTCTAAACTAAAGAGAAAACAAAACCTAATAGCATTATTATCATGTGAATTAGATCTGAACAATAGGTACATGCGATTAGCTACGATTTGCAAAAAGAAACAACTCAAACGGAGAAACGAAACTCAAGAAACAACCGAAACAAGATCATTTACTAATCTGAACTAAACTCAAATTTAAAATTTTCAAAATCATGTTCAAGTTGGTTAACTGGAAAGAAGAGATAGTTACGAAGATTTAGGGGCTGGTTTCATCTAATTTGGACAAACGAGCAAAATGTTATGCTAGTTTTAAGATCAGGGGCTAAATCGCTAGAAAACTATTCGCGGATAGGTCATTGGCCGAAAATAAAACTAAAAAGAAAAATCTACCGAGCGAACGTTCGTTAACAGAACTAAACGAACAAAAACCGTTCGCTAACTGATCTAAACGAACGAGCGTTTGTTAATTAAACTAACCTAATAAAAATTAACCAATCAAACCTAAACATACAAAACCAAAAAACCGAAAGGAACTGGTCGGTTCTTACCGGTCAACGCAGTTTTTGGCGTGGTCAATGGCGGGGCGGAATCCGGCAGCGGCGGCTCAAGCGTCGGTAGCACGTGCGACGATGAGGCGAGGCGGCAGCGCTGGCGACGGTGTGGGGCGGTGGTGGCACGTGCGGCAGCAGCAGGCGACAGTGTGGGGCGATGGTGGCACGTGCGGCAGCAGCAGGCGATGGCGAAGAACTACGGCGGTGGCGGCGAACCTCGGTGGCGGGCGGCGGTGGCTGCGGGCGGTGCAGCTTCGGGTGAGGAGGAGAGGACAGCGGGGCGACGGTATTTAAGGGCAGGGGTGCGGCGGCCTTGGAGGAGGGGGCAAGGCGAGACGGGGTCGGCCCAGAGTCCAAGAGGACTCCGGCGGCGGTGGGGTGCGGACTCATCGAGCGGGAAGCCGGCGGCGCTCGGACGGGCCAGCTGGGCTTCGGCCCAGTGCGGTCTGGGAAGTTTTTTTTAATAATTTCACCCTGAAAGAAAAATCCTAAAAAAATATTACAAGAATTCTAAAAATTCCAAAAACAATTTTCACCGTCCAAACCTAATATTTATGACAAGATGAACATTTTTCTAGACTAAAATGCAGATTTTCTCTAATTCAAATAAAATAAAAATAAAATGTTGATTTGATTTTAAAATTTCTTCTCCAATATTTCTCTTTTGTTGAAGAAGTCATATTATCTTCTCTCCATATTTTTATTATTGGAAATAATTGGGGAGAAAAATATTAAAATCAAATTGATCCTCTTTTCAAATATGAAAATAAATTCAAATATGAAAATTTAGTGAAACCTCCAACTCTCTCCTTGGGTCCTTGAGTTGCTTAAGGTTTATAGGATCATAACAAAATGCAAATAAAATATGATATGCACACGATGATCTATGTATAACATCCAAATTGAAAATTGGGATGTTACAAACCTACCACCCTTAAGATGAATCTCGCCCTCGAGATTCGCGTTGGTCAGCAAAAAGGTTTGGGTGGTCCTTGCGAAGATCTTCTTCTCGCTCTCAGGTGGCTTCCTCCTCGGTATGGTGGATACACTGAACTTTGCAAAACTTGATAACCTTGCTGCAAGTAACTTCGCTAGAAAACTCGAGAAGCTTGACTGGCTTCTCTTCATAGGTCAGATCACTATCCAACTGAATTGCTTTCAGTGGCACTGTATCTCTCAGAGGAATGTCGGCCATCTCTGTGTGGCACTTCTCCAACTAGGAAACGTGAAACACATCATGAACTCCTGACAATCCTTCGGGCAATTCCAACTTGTAAGCAACTTCTCACATGCGTTCCAAAACTCTGTATGGTCCCACAAAACGTGGTGCTAGCTTTCCCTTGACCCAAAATGTTTAACTCCTCGAAGTGGGGACACATGAAGATATGCTCTTTCTCCGACTTTGTAGACTATCTCCTTGCGTTTAGTATCCGCATAACTCTTCTGCCTGGATTTGGCTACCTTGAGTCAGTCTCGAATTAACTTTACCTTCTTCTCAGACTCTGTGATTAAGTCTGGTCTGAACAACTGTCAATATCCAACTTCATCTCACAATAACGGTGTTCTGCACCTCCTTCCATACAAGGCTTCGAAAGGGGCCATTTCAAACTAGCTTGATAATTGTTGTTATAGGAGAACTTTGCATAGGGGAAATTGTCATCCCAACTAGATCCATAATCTAGCGCACAAGCTCTCAACATGTCCTCCAGAATCTGATTGACTCTCTCGGTATGTCCATATATCTGTGGATTAAAGGCTGTACTGAACTCTAGCCTGATACCCAAAGTTTCATGCAACTGATCCCAAAACTTTGAAATAAACCGTGTTCCTCTATCTGATACAATGGTCCTCAGAACTCCTTGTATACATAATATATTGGTCATGTATATCTTCGCCAACTTAGCACTCGTATAAGTTGTCTTCACTGGGATGAAATGGGCTACTTTCATCAAGCAATCAACTACAACCCAGATAGAGTCATAGCTTGAACGAGTCCTTGGTAATCCAGTGATAAAATATATGCCAAGTTTATCCCACTTCCATTCGGGTATCGGCAACGGCTGTAGCAATCCTCCTGGTTTCTGATACTCTTAACTCTCTGACATACATCACATACTGCTACATACTCGACAATATCCTTCTTCATTCCTGTCCACCAGAAACTTCCCTTCAAATCCAGATACATCTTGGTGTTGCCTGGGTGAATCGAGTAAGGCGAATCATGAGCCTCTTGAAGAATCAACTTCCTGATCTCAGGGTCATTAGGCACATAAATACGATCCTCAAACCATAAAGTGTCGTGCTCATCCTCACAAAATCCTTTAGCCTTTCCTTTACTCATCCTTTCCTTTATCTCAGCAATCTCATTGTCCGTCTTCTGGGCTTCTATGATCTTACCCAACAAAGTGGACTGAATTTCCAACGCTGCAACATAACCTCTCGGAACTATCTCCAAGCATAGCTCTCGAAGGTCATCTGCTAACTCCTTAGGCAATCCTCCAGTTATGAGCGTGTTAACACAACTCTTGCAGCTCAACGCATCTGCTACGACATTGGCCTTTCCTGGATGATAATGCAATCTCATATCATAATCCTTTATGAGCTCCAACCATCTACTTTGCCTAAGGTTTAATTACTTCTGCGTGAAGATGTACTTCAGACACTTATGATCCGTGTAAACATCACAACGGTTTACGATGAGAAAGTGTCTCCATGTCTTGATCGCATGCACTACGGCTGCTAACTCCAAACCATGCGTAGCATAATTCAACTCATGAGGCCGAAGCTGTTGTGAGGCATATGAAACAACTCTTCCTTCTTGCATAAGCACTCCTCCTAGTCCTCGATGTGAAGTGTCGCAATACACTTGGAAATCGTTCCGTTGGTCTGGGAGAATCAGCACTGGGGCTGTAACCAAAGGTTTCTTCAACTCCTGAAAACTGGCCACACAATCCTCAGTCCATTTGAACGTGGTGTCCTTCTTTAACAACTCCGTCGTGGGATTTGCTATCTTGGAAAAGTTCTCAATAAATCTCCGATAATAACCTGCGAGTCCAAGAAAACTTCTGATCTCTCCCACTGAGGTGGGTGCCAACCATTTAGTGACAGAAGCAACCTTGGTAGGGTCTACTGATATTCCTTCTCCGGATATAACATGTCTGAGAAATCCAACTTCTTTCAACCAAAATTCACATTTGCTGAACTTGGCATACAACTGATGTTCCCTGAGCTTCTCGAGAACCAAACGCAAATGCTCCTTATGCTCTTCTTCATTCTTAGAGTAGACCAATATGTCATCAATGAACGCCACGACGAACTTATCCAAAAACTCCATGAACACCTTGTTCATCATACTCATGAAATAGGCAGGGGCATTAGTCAAACCAAATGACATAACTGTATACTCATATAGCACATACCTCGTTGTAAAAGTTGTCTTAGGTATATCCTGCTCTCGGATCTTCAACTAGTGATAACCTGATCGAAGATCGATCTTGGAGAAAACTTTAGCTCCTTGCAACTAGTCAAACAAATCATTGGTCATCAGCAGAGGTTTATTTGTTCTTGATCATCACGTCATTCAGCGCACGATAATCAACAACCATCCTCAAAGATCCATTCTTCTTCTCAACTAGAAGCACTAGGGCTCCCCAAGGTGATGAACTTGGTCGAATATAACCCTTCTCCAGTAACTCCTTTATCTGTTTCTTAATTTCCTCCACATCCTTTGCGGGAATCCGATATGGTCTCTTGAATATTGGTCTGGTGCCTGGCAATAACTCAATCAAAAACTCAATGTCTCGATCTGGTGGCATGCCTGGTAACTCTTCTGGAAATACATCCGGATAATCCTTCTCCACTGGTACTTCCTCCTGAACAACTCCTGATAAGGAATTCACCTGAGTCCTCCTCGGCGCATGCCTGGATCATACTTGATCCTCTTTCCTTCTGGGGTGGTGAGAAGAATTGATTTACTGGCGCAATTGATGTTTCCCTACTTGGATAGCCAATCCATGCCTAGTATCACATCCAATCCTTGTGACTCTAGAGAAATCAGGTCGGTGGGGAAAACATGTCTACCTATGGTTACTGGCAACTGATAGCATCTCCTAGTAGCCATATACTCCGCTCCTGGGGAACTTACTAACATAGGTGACTTAAGGGCTACAGTTGGCAACTTATACTTTTCCAGAAATCCCCTTGATATGAATGAATGAGATGCACCAGTATCAAAAAGAACAAGTGTTGTAAATGCATTAATCAAAAAGGTACCGACAACTGCGTCGGGTTGATCCTCAATATCCTCTACATTGATGTGGTTCACCTGACCTTTGGTGAAGGGGTTGGGATTCTTTGCAGAACCTCCTTTTCCATTTCCATTCTTGGCTTCAAGACATTCAGTGGCATAATGTCCGGTCTTCCCGCACTTGAAACAAGTAATGTGGCTCAGATCCCTCTTGGATGGTGTTGCAGGGTTGGAACGATTCTGGCTGCTACTTCCTCCATTCCCATTGCCATTCTTGGGGCCACTGTCGTTGTGCGAACATGCTCCGTTGTGCGTATGTCCTTCGTGGTTATGGCCTCCATCATTGTGGGTATGTCCTCCCGAGTACGGGGAATAGAGGGGCTTCTGCTGAGCTCCAGAAGTGTACCTCCCCTGTCCATACTTCCTCTTGCGATTATCAATCTGTTGTTGCTTGCCTTCTATCATGAGGGCCCTGTCTACCAACTCCTGGTAGTTGTTCAAAGTTTCCACCATCAACTGCATGCTCAGCTCATCATTGAGTCCCTCAAGAAACTTCTCCTGCTTTGCGGCATCTGTGGCCACATCATCTGGGGCATAACGGGCTAACTTGCTGAACTCATCCACATACTGTCCCACTGTATGACCTCCTTGACGCAAGTTGCAAAACTCACGCTTCTCCATGCTCATAGCTCCTGCTGAAACATGGGCGGTGCAGAAAGCCTGCTGAAACTGATCCCATGTCACTATGTCAATGGGGTAAGTGTTGGTGAAGTTCTCCCACCAAGATGCTGCGGGTCCATCAAGCTGATGTGCGGCAAAGCGCACTCTCTCCACATCTATGCATCCTACAGTGGTCAGCTCTCTTCAATCTTGCGGAGCCAGTCATCTGCAACAATCGGCTCGGTGCTGCTAGAGAACACCGGCGGATTCAACCTCAGAAAACGGGCTAGGTTATCAACAGGGGGTGGCGGTGGGTTGTTGTTGTTGTTGTTGTTGTTGTTGTTCTTGCCTTGGTTCTGGTTCTGAACTAGCATCTGCATCAAGGCATTCTACTGCTGGATCAACTGAGTGAGCTCCGGTGGGAACACAAATCCATTGTCACGTTTCAGAGGCATCTGATGGGTAGAAGGGGTGAGAAAACAGAATAGAATAAGGTCTAAGAGAGTTTCACTACCAGTATGCTCATGAGACAAACACAATCAATTCACTTCATTCAATATCAAACAAGGTTCACACAAACAATCTAAGCTACGATTACAAAATCGATCGATGCTAACTACTTGGAAGAATACTACTAGTAATATGGTGGTCGTCTAGAAATTTTGATCAGAGGAAGACTCCATGATGTCTGCTCCAGCTTCGTCAATGTAGTCGTCATCACTGTCATCATTTGCATCATTGTCTGGGTCGGTGTCGTCCAAGATGATGTAGTCCTCCGAACGGATCTCCTTTGCTGGTTCTCGCTTATGATTCTCCACAGGTAGTCCTAGTTTCTCTTCAAATCTTCATGATTCTCTAGTAGTACATAGATTTCTTCCTCATATACATCGCGTGTGAACTTGAGTTCCTCTTCTAGTTCGGTATTCTTCTTCACCAGCTTCTTGATCTTCTTCATGTTGAAGCATAGTTCATTCTCTTGTCGACGAATGTGATCACCCATCTCCTGAATGTAAGCTGCAATTGATCCATCTTTGCTGGTACGAATCATCTCCCATTCTTCGTCTCAGCAGCCACATATCTGATAAATGGTGTTTTCCAGCTCCTTGTGATACACCTCACATATACGTCCAAAAGTGATGTGGGCTGCCATGCTCTTTCCCAAACTCTAGCTTGGTGCATCCAGGTAGAAATCAATAGGCTCCATTATTGGCGCAAATGTCCTCCCAGGTACCCAGACTTTGATCTTCCAGCGCTCCTCTTCCGGTAAAGTTGCAGAGAAAGTCTCAGTGAAACTTGGTAGTCCGATGTTCAAGTACTTAGTGACTTCCTTCAAGTGTCGTCCGAAAGGGGTGTCGTCGTCCGGCTGAGTGAACTTGTTCATGGGGTCCGCCATCTATAGAGTAGAAATAGAGGAGAATTAGAAATGAGGAGAGAAGAGAAATCATGTGGCTTATTCTAGTGGCCGCGTCCTATAGTCAGCGTGTGCTCTGATACCATCTTGTAGCGACCACGATCCCAATGGACCAAAGTCTTTGTGCTTAAGTGTCATCCCTGGATCGGTAATGCTGACACACAGTACCCGAGGAATTATAAAAGAGTTCAATCACACACTTATTCATCACGTCCTCATAAAGAGTATGATTACACAAAAATATCATGGTTGAAGGCCATCTAAACTAAATAACTGCGGAAGCTTCGAAGGTAAATGAGCCCATCAACTCCAACGGCATAGCTGAGTGCAAGACAATGACCGATCGCACCTTATTCATCGTTTGAGTAGTCTGCAACATGAGACGTTGCAGCCGTGTAGGTCAGCACATTGAATATGCTAGAAGAGTTACACTGTAAAGCAATGAATGAAAGAACTATATCTACATGCAATATTTGGTAGGTGGAGGCTCTAAGTTTATGGTTTTTGCATAAAGCTAGGTTTTCCCTACAACAAAGGAATAAATTTATTTAAACTACTCCCAAGTTGTTCCAATATTTGAGAAGGTTCCTCCAACTGAAATCCCAATTAAACAAGTATCATCATTAAACCCAATCAATTAATTAAAGAGTGATGAGATCAACAACGATGTACAATTCCAGATACTCAAGATGTCCATAACCGGGGACACGGCTAACCATGATTAGTTTATACACTTTGCACAAGTTGCACACCTTTCCCCACAAGACTCGACCGCATCCATGATCGGAAGATCGAGACGTAGTCTTTCTGGAGCATTAACTCTCTACTCTGGGTAGACCGGTACACCTACTTTCCCCTACATCTGCTAGTCCACCTCTTCAAGAGCTCACACAACATACTCAACTATGCCAGAGCCCATAATGGCGTGTGGCTACACACGGAAATTTCTAGGCATGAAATATCATATGATCCATTTGAGCCTGGGTAGCGAACCGAGGAAAAATCACACGGGTACTCCGGGATTTCCCAAATAGACAAACACTGGATTCTCTAGGTGCCCCAAGCAATACACCCAGATGTGTATTAAAGTTGCCACCTTAATGTTATCCAAGATTAATAACTCTCATAACTTCCATGTGTATCACGATCCAATCCCCGTCTACAAGCATGGCTAAGCAATAATAGAGCATAACATATATTCTCGGGGTGTTCAAAAGGTATTAGGTTCCTATCTCAAGTACTACAACCAAACCACATGTTCCCAATCCTACTTATGCAAATATTTGAGGGGCAATACTAATGCATAGTAAAAACTGGGTATAGAAGAGTATGATCAAAGTGTAACTTGCCTTGCTGACGATCTGCAAACTCTAGAGATTCGTAGTAACAAGCTTCGCACTCCGGGTAATCTAGCATAGACAAACAGTAGCATACATAAGCAATCACTCAAACGAAAGAGAGAGAAATCGAGAAAAGATCCAAATGAAACTCGAGTCAGGAAAACATCTAAACTAAACAGAAAACAAAACCTAAAAGCATTATTATCACGTCAATTAGATCTTAACAATAGGTACATGTGATTAGTTACGATTTGCAAAAAGAAACAACTCAAACGGAGAAACGAAACTCAAGAAACAACCGAAACAAGATCATTTACTAATCGGAACTAAACTCAAATTTTAAATTATCAAAATCATGTTCAAGTTAGTTAGCTGGAAAGAAGAGATCGTTACAAAGATTTAGGCGTTGGTTTTATATAATTTGGACAAACAAGCAAAAAGTTACGCTAGTTTTAAGATCAGGGGCTAAATCGCTAGAAAACTATTCCCGGATAGGTCCCTAACCAAAAATAAAACTAAAAGGAAAACTCTACCGAGCGAACGTTCGTTAATAGAACTAAACGAACGAAAACCGTTTGCTAACCGATCTAAATGAACGAACATGCGGTAATTAAACTAACCTAATAAAAATAAACTAATCTAACCTAAACCTACAAAACAAAAAAAAACAAAAAGAACCGGCCGGTTTTTACTGGTCAACATGGTTTTCGGCACGGTCAACGACGGGGCAAAATCCGGCGGCGGCGGTGGCTCGGGCGGCGGTGGCACGTACGACGGCGAGGCGAGGCGGCGGCAGCGGCGGAGCCCGGCAACAGGCGGTAGTGGTTGCAGGCGACGCGGCTTCGGGTGAGGAGGAGAAGGCGGCGGGGCGGCGGTATTTTAGGGCAGCGGGATGCGGTGGCCTTGGAGGAGGGGGCAAGGCGAGGCGGCGTCGACCGGGAGTCCAAGAGGACTCTGGCGGTGGCGGGGTGGGGCCTTCCCGAGCGGGAAGGCGGCGGCGTTCGGACGGGTCGGCTGGGCTTTGGCCCAGTGCGGTGTGGGAAGTTTTTTTAATACTTTCGCCGTGAAAGAAAAAATCCTAAAACATATAAAAAATTCCAAAATGCCAGAAACAATTTTCACTGTCCAAACCTAATATTTAGGACAAGATGAACATTTTTCTGGACTAAAATGCAATTTTCAAAAATACATTTTTTCTCTAATTCAAATAAAATACAAATAAAATATTAATTTGATTTTAAAATTTCTTCTCTGATATCTCTCCTTTGTTGAAGAAGTCATATTATCTTCTCTCTTTATTTTTATTATTGGAAATATTTGGGGAGAAAAATATTAAAATCAAATTGATCCTCTGTTCAAATTTGAAAATAAATTCAAATATGAAAATTTAGTGAAACCTCCAACTCTCTCCTTGGGTCCTTGACTTGCTTAAGGTTTCTAGGATCACAACAAAATGCAAATAAAATATGATATGCATACGATGATCTATGTATAACATCCAAATTGAAAATTGGAATGTTACAATGGACCAGAGGGGGATCCCTCCTCCCATCTAGGGGGAGGCCAAGGAAGAAGAAGACGGAGGGGGCTCTCTGCCCCTCTCTCCCCGTGGCGCCGTAGTGCTGCGGGGGCTAGGATCTGACAGCGATCTACATCAACAATCTTGCTATCGTCAACACCAACTCTCTCCCCCTCTATGCAACGGTGTAACACCGCTTCTTCCCGCTGTAATCTCTACTTAAACATGGTGCTCAACTCCATAAATTATTTCCCAATGATATTTGGCTATCCTATGATGTTTGAGTAGATCCGTTTTGTCCTATGGGTTAATCGTGATCTTGTTTGGTATGATTGTATATTTTATTTATGGTGTTGTCCTACGGTGCCCTCTGTCTCGTGCAAACATGAGTGATCCCCACTGTAGGGTGTTGTAATACGTTCATGATTCGCTTAAGGTGGATTGCGGGAGTGACAGAAGCTTAAACCCGAGTAGGTGGGTTGTTGCGTATGGGATAAAGAGGACTTGATACTTAATGCTATGGTTGGGTTTCACGACCTTAATGATCTTTAGTAGTTGCGGATGCTTGCTAGAGTTCCAATCATAAGTGCATATGATCCAAGTAGAGAAAGTATGTTAGCTCATGCCTCTCCCTCATATAAAATTACAATAATGATTACCGGTACTTGTTACCGATTGCCTAGGGACAAATAACTTTCTTGTTGACAAAAGCTATCCACTTTTATTACCTTGCAATTTATTGGAAGTTTTATTCTCGCAAAGTACTTGTAGTTTTATTCTCGCAAAATAGTTTCATACTCGTTCTAGGTAAAGCAAATGATAAGTGTGCGTAGAGTTGTATCAGTGGTTGATAGAACTTGAGGGAATATTTGTTCTACCTTTAGCTCCTCGTTGGGTTCGACACTCTTATTTATCGAAGAAGGCTACAAATGATCCCCCCATACTTCTGGGTTATCAAGACCTTTTTCTGGCGCCGTTGCCGGGGAGCAATAGCGTGGGGTGAATATTCTCGTGTATGCTTGTTTGTTTTATCACTAAGTAATTTTTATTTTGTGCTCTTGTTTTGTATCCCTAGTTATGGGTAGGAAACGCAAAATACCAAAAAATTAGTTGTACTTACTAAACCAATGGTTGAAGAACCACCCAAAATCTATCATACTACTGAAGCTTTCTATTTAGATCATCTTCGATCCATTTGTGCTCGTGCTGAAAACCTAACTAGCTTAGTTGAGGGAAAATCATTAAATGATCATGCATATTTTGTGCGACACCATTTATCTCAAAAAGTGAAAATTCTGTGGCATCATATTAATAGTTTGTATTGCTATGCTTTGAATTTATGTGAAATACATGATTTTACTTGTTGTTCCGAAGGCCCTAAGAAACACCTTTTCTTCAAATGTGAGTTTAAGGATAATGAAATCTTATCTTCTTATGCCAAGGGTGTTTATAATTACTTTGATACTGAAAAAATCTAAGAATTTGTTGCTTTTAAGGGTGCCTATGAAGTTACTTCTTTGATTGAAAAGTATGATGCTACTCTTTACAAGTCTGAAATTTTTGCCATACTTAAATATTGCTATGAAAATTATTCTTCTAATGCTTATATTAAACCATATATTGAGGACTTATCCTCTGTCCTAGAAGAGACTAACATTTTGCAGGAGTCTATGGAAGAAGAAATTGATGAAACTGTGAGCTCATTGGATGAAAGAGATGATGAGGAGAGTGAAGAACAAAAGGAGGAAGAGAGGATTAGCTACCCGTGCCCACCTTCGAATGAGAGTAACTCTTCAACTCATACATTATTTAATGCCCCTTCGTTCTTACCTAAGGATGAATGTTATGATAATTGCTATGATACCGTTGATTCTTTTGAAATATCCCTTTTTGATGAACTTGATGCTCGTGGCCATGATGCCAATATGATATGCTTATGGAGATGAACTTGCTATGGTTCCTTATATTAAGAATGAAATTGTTGCTATTGCACCCACACATGATAGTCCTATTATCCTTTTGAATTCTCCAAACTACACTATATCGAAGAAGTTTGTTCTTATTAAGGATTGTATTTATGGGTTGCCTTTTACCGCTGCACATGATAATTTTGATGAATATAATATGCATGTGCTTGCTGCTCCTACTTGCAATTATTATGAAAGAGTAACTACATCTCCTCCTCTCTATGTTTCCAACACGATAAAATTGCAAGAAACTGATTATGCTATGTATTGGCCTTTACTTGATGTGTATGAATTGTTCTTGTATGACATGCTGATGCATAGGAAGAGAGTTAGACTTTGTCATTGTATGATATATGTTACTTTGTGCTCACTACTAAATGCCAAATCATTGTTAATTAAAATTGGCTTTGATATACCTTGGGATCCGGGTGGATCCATTACTTGAGCACTTTATGCCTAGCTTAATGGCTTTAAAGAAAGCGCTGCCCGAGAGACACACCGGAAGTTTTAGATATTTATTTATTTATGTTGAGTTATTTTATAAAGTTTAAAAAAAATGAGGGGAACTTAAAACTTCACAAAAAGAAAAGTGAAAGTGAGAAAGACGAGCACGGTTGAAGTGGGGGACGTCCTTGAACTTTGTTCATGCCCATGGAAACTTTGTGAATCTCAATTACAGAAACTTTTAACAAAAATAACTATCCCTTGTAGAAATCCTTTGTATTCTAAAATTATTGTGCCAAGATTTTCCTTTAGGATGATTAGATTGCTTGTTGGTTTGTGCGGTGCAGAAACAGAAACTTTGGATGTAGCGCGTGAATTTTCATCTTTTACAGGAACGCCAAAAGGTTTTGAAACTTTTTGCACACTATTGCTATGCAAATTGTTTATTACTTCCTAATGTTTCAGAATTTTTGGAGTACCAAAAGTATGGTAGATGTTCAGATTGCTACATACTGTCATGTTTAAGACAGATTCAGTTTTTGATGTATTGTTTTGCTTGTTTTGATGAAACTATTGATTCTATCGGTGGTATAAGACATGGAAAAGTTATATTACAGTAGCTACAAAGCAACAAAAATGAATTGGCTTGCAATAGTACTTGAAGTAGTGATTTGCTTTATTATACTAACGGATCTTGCTGAGCTTTCTGTTGAGTTTTGTGTGGATGAAGTTATCAAAGATCGAGGAGGTCTCAATATGAGAAGAAGGAGGAGAGGCAAGAGCTCAATCTTGGGGATGCCCAAGGCACCCCAAGTAAATATTCAAGGATACTCAAGCATCTAAGCTTGGGGATGCCCCGGAAGGCATCCCATCTTTCTTCAACAAGTATCGGTATGTTTTCGTCTTTGTTTCGTTCATGTGATATGTGTATATCTTGGAGTGTCTTTTGCATTTAGTTTTCACTTTTCTTTTATGCACCATGCTGGTATGAGATAGTCCATGGTTGATTTATAGAATGCTCATTGCACTTCACTTATATCTTTTGAGTATGGCTTTATAGAATGCTTCATGTTCTTCACTTATATCATTTGATGTTTGGATTGCCTGTTTCTCTTCACATAGAAAACCATTATTTGTAGAATGCTCATTTGCTTCAATTATATTTATTAGAGCATGATGTTTTGTAGAAAGAATTAAACTCTCTTGCTTCACTTATATCTATTTAGAGAGTCAACAGCAATTGGTCAATTGCATGGTTAGTCATGAAATCCTACGTAAAACTTATGGATCACTGAATATGATATGTTTGATTCCTTGCAATAGTTTTCTGATATAGAGATGGAATATGTGGGAGGTACTAATGAATGGTTGTGGTTAGTAAGAATACTGGTGTTAAGGTTTGTGATTCCCGAAGCATGCACGTATAGTCTCTCGTTATGCTATGAAGTTGGAGCATGATTTATTATTGATTTCCTTCCTTATGAGTAGCGGTCGGGGACGAGCGATGTTCTTTTCGTACCAATCTATCCCCCTAGGGGCATGCGTAGTAGTACTTTGCTTCTAGGGTTAATAAACTTTTGCAATAAGTATGTGAGTTCTTTATTGACTAATGTGAGTCCATGGATTATACGCACTCTTACCTTTCCGCAATTTGCTAGCCTCTACGGTACCATGCATTGCCCTTTCTCACCTCGAGATGTGGTGCAAACTTCGCAGGTGCATCGAAACCCCATGATATGATACGCTCTATCACACATAGGCCTTATTATATCTTCCTCAAAACAGCCACCATACCTACCCATTATGGCATTTCCATAGTCATTCTGAGATATATTGCCATGCAACTTCCACCGCCTCCGTTTTGATGCCTTGAGTATTCATTTTCATATTGCTTTGCGTGATTGTAAGATAGCTTGCATGATATTTCCATGGCTTGTCTGTTTTTTAATATCGTTGTTATGCTAGATCATTGCACATCCTGATACACTGCCAGAGGCATTCATATAGAGTCATATTTTGTTCTAGGTATCGAGTTGTAACTTTTATTTATTTTGAGTTATAAATAAATAGAAGTGTGATGATCATCATTATGCATTATTAGAGCCTGTCCCAGTGAGGAAAGGATGATGGAGACTATGATTCCCGCACAAGTCGGGATGAGATTCCGAACAATGAGAGAAAAAAAGAAAAAGAAAAAAAGAGAGAAGGGGCATTGTTACTATCCTTTACCACAGTTGTGCTTCAAAGTAGCACCATGTTTTTCACATAGAGAGTCTCCTATTTAGTCATTTTCATATACTAGTGGGAATTTTTAATTATAGAAATTGGCATGTATATTCCGATGACGGGCTTCCTCAAATGCCCGAGGTCTTCATGAGCAAGCAAGTTTGATGCACGCCCCCTTAGTTTTCATACTGAGCTTTCATACACTTATAGCTCTTAGTGCATCCGTTGCATGGCAATCCCTACTCCTCACGTTGATATCAATTAATGGGCATCTCCATAGCACGTTGGTTAGCCGCGTCGATGTGAGACTTTCTTACTTTTTAGTCTTCTCTATATTGGCCCCTATCATCATACTCTATTCAACCTATAGTGCTATATCCATGGCTTGCACTCATGTATTGCATGAGGGTTGAAAAAGCTGAAGCATGTTAAAAAGTACGAACCGATTGCTCGGCTTGTCATCGGGGTTGTGCATGATAAATACGTTGTGTTAAGAAGACAGAGCATGACAAGACTATATGATTTTGTAGGGATAGCTTTCTTTATCGTTGATATCTCGAAAGACACGATTGTTTGTTGGGGTGCCTGAGTATTGATGTCTTTATGTCAAATTATAGAGTATTGCTTTGAATCACTCGTGTCTTAATATTCATGACATGATAAGATATATGATCAAGTTTATGCTAGGTAGCATTCCACATCAAAAATTATCTTTTTTTATCATTTACTTACTCAGGAATGAGCAGGAATTAAGCTTGGGGATACTGATACGTCTCCGTCGTATCTATAATTTTTGATTGTTTCATGCCAATATTATACAACTTTCACATACTTTTGGCAACATTTTATATGATTTATTGGACTAACCTACTGATCCAGTGCCCAGTGCCAGTTCCTGTTTGTTGCATGTATTTTGTTTCGCAGAAAATCCATATCAAACAAAGTCCAAACACGATAAAAATTTACGGAGAATTATTTTGGAATATATGTGATTTTTGGGACCTAGAATCAACACAAACAGGGGCCCACAGTGACCACAACTCACCAGGGCGCGCCGGCACCCCCTAGCGTGCCCAGGTGTCTTATGCCCTCTTCGTTAGGCGGTTGGGGCCCTTCTTCTGGTGCAAGAAAGATAATTTATGGAAAATATCGTGTAAAAATTTTAGCGCAATCGGAGTTACGGATCTCCCAGAATTTAAGAAACCGTGAAGGGCCAGATCTGGGGAACGCGAAATGAAAGGGAACAGAGAGGGAGATCCAATCTCGGAGGGGCTCCTGCCCCTCTGCCGACATGAAGGCCATGGACCAGAGGGGGAACCCTCCTCCCATCTAGGGGAGAGGCCAAGGAAGAAGAAGAAGGAGGGGGCTCTCTCCCCCTCTCTCCCGGTGGCGCCGTACTGCCGCGGGGGTTAGGATCGTGACGGCGATCTACCTTAACAATCTTGCTACCGTCAACACCAACTCTCTCCCCCTCTATGCAGAGGTGTAACACCGCTTCTCCCTGCTGTAATCTCTACTTAAACATGGTTCTCAACTCCATATATTATTTCCCAATGATATTTGGCTATCCTATGATGTTTGAGTAGATCTGGTTTGTCCTATGGGTTAATCGTGATCTTGGTTGGTATTATTGTATATTTTATTTATGGGGCTGTCCTATGGTATCGTCTGTCTCACGCAAACGTGAGGGATCCCTGCTGTAGGGTGTTGCAATACGTTCATGATTCGCTTATGGTGGGTTGCGAGAGTGACAGAAGCTTAAACCCGAGTAGGTGGGTTGTTGCGTATGGGATAAAGAGGACTTGATACTTAACGCTATGGTTGGGTTTCATGACCTTAATGATCTTTAGTAGTTGCGGATTCTCGCTAGAGTTCCAATCATAAGTGCATATGATCCAAGTAGATAAAGTATGTTAGCTCATGCCTCTCCCCCATATAAAATTACAAGAATGATTACCAGTACTTGTTATTGATTGCCTAGGGACAAATGAATTTCTTGTTGACAAAAGCTATCGACTTTTATTACCTTGCAATTTATTCTTAGTTTTATTCTCACAAAGTACTCATAGTTTTATTCTCGCAAAATAGTTTCATACTTGTTCTAGGTAAAGCAAACGATAAGTGTGCATAGAGTTGGATCGATGGTCGATATAACTTGAGGGAATATTTGTTCTACCTTTAGCTCCTCGTTGGGTTTGACACTCTTATTTATTGAAGAAGGCTACAAATGACCCCCTATACTTGTGGGTTATTAGTGGGTTTATCCTAGCTCACTGTAAGCTGGCTCTCTCGTGACACAAAACCGCGGTTTTTACCTTCACGAGTTCAGGATCTTAAAAAAGATTGACTTGTCAAGAGTTCAGTGGGTCACCTGGCGGAGTAGCAAGTTGCAAACAGGTAGGTTTAACCCATAATGTGGAGTTTCACGCCGGTCAAGAGGGTATGAAAGCTAAACCCGGTGGGTCGGAAGCCCCCAAGTGACCTTATGATCAATTAACAAAGACTCAGATGCACAGAAATGAAATGACAAAGGCCCCAAATTTCAAGGATGCCGGCTTTATTATATTGATCATAAAAATATATATACATCGACAAAGGTATGTACAATGGGGAGAGTCGGTGGCTCAAGTGTAGTAAGGCCAAAGATGAGCAATGTTCCATGGCCTGTTGGTCTCCTTCTCAGACGTGCGGGAATCTTTGTTCTCTCATAAGTCAATGAGGTAGTAAGATCCGTTATTGCTATTTTTGCTGATCACGAAGGGCCCTTCCCAATGAGGTGAAAGCTTATGCATGTCTGTCAGGTCTTGAATCAAACAGAGCACTAAGTCGCCCTCCTCAAAGGTCCGACTTTGAACTCTACGGCTATGACAGCGACGTAGGTCTTGTTGATATATCGCTGAACGAGCCACCGCAAGGTCACGCTCTTCATCCAACGCATCCAGTGCATTCTGACATGTCATCTCATTATCAGCTTCAACATAAGCTGCTACTCCAGGCGAGTCATCACGGATATTGCTTGGAAGAACCTCCTATGCACCATAAACCATGAAGAAAGGCGTATAGCATGTTAACCTATTGGGGGTGGTATTGGTACTCCAAAGCACTAAAGGTAGTTCTCAACCCAACAACCCGGCGCACGCTCTAAAGGAACCATGAGCCGGGGCTTGATGCCTCTCAAGATTTCTTGGTTTGCTCATTCTGCTTGACCATTGGACTATGGATGAGCCATTGAAGAAACGTCAAGACGAATATGCTCTCTTTGACAAAACTCCTTCATAGCACCCTTAGAAAGATTAGTTCCATTATCAGTGATGATACTATGAGGATATCCAAAACGGAAAATCAGCTTTTTAACAATCTGAATAGTTGTTGCCGCCTCACAATTGCTAACTGGCTGTGCCTCAATCCACGAAGTAAACTGGTCAACCGCCACCAAAAGGTGGGTTTTCTTATCCTTAGACCTCTTGAACGGTTCAACCATATCAAGCCCCCAAATTGCAAACAACCAAGTTATTGGGATCATCCGCAACTCTTGAGCCGGCACATGAGCCTGTCTTACAAATTCCTGACACCCATCGCACTTGCTAATGATGTCTTCTGCATTAGCATGAGCCGCCAACCAATAAAACACATGACGAAAAGCTTTAGCCAGTAAAGACTTAGATTCGGCATGATGACCACAGTCGCCTTCATGAATCTCGTAAAATTTCACGGCCCTCCTCAGGAGAAACACAACGTTGGAACACACCTGTCACACTACATCGGTGTAACTCGCCGTTGATGATAGTCATAGATTTAGACCTCCTGGTGATTTGTCATGCCAAAATTTCATCCACAGGAAACTCGCCCCGGGTCATATAAGCTAAATAAAGCAGCGTCCAGTCAGGAAATAGCATGAAGAGCCGCCACGAACTGCACCTCCGGGTCAGGGACAACAAGGTCTTCTTCAGGTGGCAACTTGATAGAAGGATTGTGCAAAACATCGAGGAACACACTAGGAGGTACCGGCTTACGCTGAGACACAAGCTGGGACAATGCATCAGCCTCCTCATTCTTCTGTCGGTCAAGGTGATCCACCAGATAACCGTTAAAGTGACCAGCAATATTATCAACCACCCCGTGATAAGCCGCCATGAGATGACCTTTAGAGTCCCACTTGCGTGACACTTGCTGAGCAACAAGGTATGAGTCGCCCATACACCTAACCAGGCTTAAATTCATCTCTTTAGCCATACGAAGGACATGGAGTAAAGCTTCATACTCAGCTGCATTGTTAGTACAAGGAAACATTAGCTTAAAACATAACAAAATTTGTCACCTCGTGGGGAAGTCAAAATAACTCCAGCCCTGGAGCCTTCCAACTGCCTGGACCCATCAAAGTGGATTGTCCAATATGTGTTGTTAGGTTTCTCCTCAGGTGTCTACAACTCTGTCCAATCATTTATGAAATCATCCAAAGCCTAAGACTTGATGGTTGTTCTTGGCACATACTTCAAAATGAGGCCCAAGTTCAATTGCCCATTTAGCAACCCGGCCCTTGGCTTCTCTGTTTTGAATAATGTCTCCTAAAGCAGCAGATCTGACCACAGTAATAGGATGACCAAGAAAATAATGTTTCAGTTTGCGATCGCCATGAACACCCCATACACCAGTTTCTGCCAATGTGGATATCATTGCTTGGACTCAATTAACAGCTCACTGACATAATAAGCTGGTCGCTGAACCGGGTACTCCTTACCCACCTCCTTGCACTTCACAACAACTGCCACACTTTTTCAATAGGAGCGGCAAGGACGGGCGGCTCGGCTAACTGTTTCTTGAGCGCCTCAAATGCCTCATTAGCCGCATCACTCTCGACAAAGTGATCTATCTTCTTCATCATCTAGTATAAAGGAATTTCCTTCTCTCCCAAGCGACTTATAAAACGGCTCAAAGCTCCAATACGACCCGCCAGACGTTGGACGTCATTGACACACGCCGGCTTAGAAAGTGAGGTGATAGCCTTGATCTTCTCTGGGTTAGCTTCAATGCCCCTTTCTAAGACCAGAAATCCCAATAGTTTACATGCAGGCACGCCAAAGATACATTTGACCGGGTTAAGCATCATTTTATAGACCCGGAGATTGACAAAAGTTTCTTTCAGATCATCCAGGAGAGTCTCCTTCTTTCTAGACTTAACCACAATATCATCCACATAAGCATGAACGTTGCGCCCAATCTGTCTGTGAAAACAATTATGAACACAATGTTGATAAGTCGCCTGAGCACTCTTAAGCCCAAGAGGCATAGAAACATAGCAGAAAGCTCCAAAAGGTGTAATAAAGGATGTCTTCTCTTGGTCTTTAACTGCCATTTTGATATGATGATAACTGGAATAAGCATCCAGGAAACATGAACTCTCGCAACCCATCGTTGCATCAATGATCTGGTCGATACAGAAGAGAGCAAATAGATCAGTTGGACAAGCCTTGATAAGATCTGTGTAATCAACACACAGTACAAGCATAGGGTTAGCCAACCACTCGGGGTATAAAACTTCAAAAATAAACCCAGTCGCTAAGAGCCGGGCCACCTCTTCTCCAATAGCCTTACGTCGTTCTTCATTGAAACAACGAAGGAACTGCTTCACCGGCTTAAACTTAGGATCCACATTAAGAGTGTCCTCGGCGAATTCTCTCGGTACACCCGGCATGTCAGAAGGCTTCCATGCAAAAATGTCCCGATTCTCATGGATGAACTCGATGAGCGCGCTTTCCTATTTAGGATCCATATTAACCCCCACCGTGAACTGCTGAGATGAGTTGCCAGGGACAAAGTCAACTTGCTTAGTATCTGATACGTCTCCAACGTATCTATAATTTTTGATTGTTCCATGCTACTATATTACCCGTTTTGGATGTTTATGGGATTTACTTTACAATTTTATATCATTTTTGGGACTAACCTACTAACCAGAGGCCCAGCCCGAATTGCTATTTTTTTGCATATTTCAGTGTTTCGAATGAAAGGAATATCAAACGGAGTCCAAACGGAATGAAACCTTCGGGAGCGATCTTTTTGGAACAAACCCAATCCAGAGGACTTGGAGTGGAAGTCAAGAAACAAGCAAGCCGGTCACGAGGGTGGAGGGCGCGCCCACCCCTATTGGGCGTGCCCCCCTGCCTTGTGGGCCCCTCGAGCGTCCACCGACGTACTTCTTCCTCCTATATATACCCAAGTACCCAGAAACCTTCGAGGAGCACCACGAAAACCTAATTCCACCGCCGCAACCTTCTGTATCCGCGAGATCCCATCTTGTAGCCTTCGTCGGCGCTCCGCCAGAGGGGGAATCAACCACGGAGGGCCTCTACACATCATCTCCAAGGCCCTTCCGATGAGTTGTGAGTAGTTTACCATAGACCTTCAGGTCCATAGTTATTAGCTAGATGGCTTCTTCTCTCTCTTTGAGTCTCAATACAAAGTTCTCCTCGATCTTCTTAGAGATCTATTCGATGTAACTCTTTTTGTGGTGTGTTTGTCGAGATCCGATGAATTGTGGGTTTATGATCAAGTTTATCTATGAGAAATATTTGAATCTCCTCTGAATTCTTTTATGTGTGATTAAGTTATCTTTGCAAGTCTCTTCGAATTATCAATTTGGTTTGGCCTACTAGATTGATCTTTCTTGCAATGGGAGAAGTGCTTAGCTCTGGGTTCAATCTTGCGGTGTCCTTTTCCATTGACAGCAGGGGCAGCAAGGCACGTATTGTATTGTTGCCATCGAGGATAAAAAGATGGGTTTTATATCATATTGCATGAGTTTATCCCTCTACATCATGTCATCTTTCTTAATGCGTTACTCTGTTCTTTATGAACTTAATACTCTAGATGCATGCTGGATAGCGGTTGATGTGTGGAGTAATAGTAGTAGATGCAGGCAGGAGTCGGTCTACTTGTCGCGGACGTGATGCCTATATACATGATCATGCCTAGATAATCTCATAATTATTCGCTTTTCTATCAATTGCTCGACAGTAATTTGTTCACCCACCGTAATACTTATGCTATCTTGAGAGAAGCCACTAGTGAAACCTATGGCCCCCGGGTCTATCTTTATCATATAAGTTTGCCATCTACTTTTATTTGCATCTTTAATTTTACAATCTATATCATAAAAATCCCCAAAATATATTTATCTTATCATATTATCTCTATCAGATCTCACTTTCGCAAGTGGTCGTGAAGGGATTGATAACTCCTCTATTGCGTTGGTTGCGAGTTCTTGTTTGTTTGTGTAGGTGCGTGGGACTTTTGAGGAGCCTCCTACTGGATTGATACCTTGGTTCTCAAAAACTGAGGGAAATACTTACGCTACTTTGCTGCATCACCCTTTCCTCTTCAAGGAAAACCAACGCAAGCTCAAGACGTAGCAAGAAGGATTTCTGGTGCCGTTGCCGGGGAGGTCTTCGCTCAAGTCAAGACATACCAAGTACCCATCACAAACTCATCTCCCTTGCATTACATTATTTGCCATTTGCCTCTCGTTTTTCTCTCCCCCACTTCACCCTTGTCGTTTTATTCACCATCTCTTTACAATTTGCCTTCTCATTTCCATGGCCGCATCGAAAAGAACTAAGGGTCCTTTCCAGGGTTTTAGTACCTTGGATAGTCCCTCTATCCTCTCTAAGCTCATAAATAATGATGCTATGGAAAGACCTAACGGGGTCACCAACGAGAGTTTGAATAATTTTGATGAAGATGACTCCGGAATTTTTCGT
>NC_057798.1:371522025-371631982 GCF_018294505.1 Triticum aestivum | reverse complement strand
CAGCCCTGTGCTCGCCTAAGTTACAAAAATCCTACCGAGTGAAGAGCGACCCTCTCACTCGGGGGCTTAGCTGCAGTCCAAGCACTCGCTTAAGTTATCAAAATCCTACCGAGTGAAGAGCAAACCACTCACTCGGAGGCTTAGCTGCAGCCCAGTGCTAGCCTAAGTTATCAAAATCCTACCGAGTGAAGAGTAAACCTCTCACTCGGGGGCTTAGCTGCAGCCCAGTGCTCGCCTAAGTTATAGAAAGCCTACCGAGTGGTAAGCCGGGCTTCCACTCGGAGGCTTAGCCGCAGCCCAGTGCTCGCCTAAGTGGACTAAAGAATAAGTCGATTGCAGTAAAGGCGCCTTGCTTTGAACCTGCAAAAGACATTTCGAGCCAAAGGCAATCGTATTCAAGCACCAAATTCGAGTTTGAATCGATATCTAAAGGAACCGAAAGTGCTCAGGCGTTAAGCCTGTTAAGGTTTATCGGTTACAATTCCACTCGGCATACCGAGGCAAATTTAAAGTGTCGAGCCAGAAGAAGTTTTTCACCCCTCCTGTGGAGGGCTGGAAGGTGCAACGAATTCATCAAGGTCAATTCCGTCGGCGATCCGAGTGGCAGCTGCAAGGAAAGTTTCCATAAAGGACCTGAAGTCGTGCTTCTTGGTGTTGGCCACCCGAAGGGCCGCCAGCTTCTCTTCTCGCGCATCTTTACAGTGGACTCGGGCCAGACACAGAGCAACATCCGCACCACACCGAGCCGAGGACTTCTTCCATTCCTGCACTCGACCAGGGATCAAGTTCAAGCGGGCCATCAGCGACTCAAGGTCATTCTGAAGGGTCTCCTCAGGCCAGAGCGTCGAGTCGATGCGAGATGTGGCGGCCTTCAGCCTTGCGAGATAGTCCACGACAGCTGCAACACGAGACTCCAGTCGGAAAACATCCATGGCAACTTCGTCGTTCACCGGAGAATTGACGGGGTCGAGGTTTGGCTCCAGCCGGCTAGTTTCTTCTTCAAAGTTTTGACAAAATTCTGCAAGGATGATCACTAAGTCAAGGGGATGGTCGAATGGAAAAACCACAATTGGAAATGTTCGCCGAGCATAGAGGGTTACCTTCAAGCATAAGAAACAGCTTCTTGGCAAGACCACTCAGGAAGGCCTCCAGATCATTTTTCTTCCCAGTCAACTTACTGACTTGGTCGGTCAGGGCAGCTTTATCAGTTTTTAGTCGACTGACCTCCTTGTTGGCGATCCCAAGAGCAGCTTTCAGATTGGTATTGTCTTGTTCAAGCTTGGTGACTGAAGCTAACTTCTCGTCAGCAAGCTTGATCTTCTCAGCTAGTTCGAGGTCTTTCTTCTGTTGAGCCTCCCTTACCTTACCTGCAAGTTACAGCAAGATCAGATTTTGAAACAAGCAAAGGGAAAAACAGTCGTCAGGATCTCACCAAACATACCTTCGGTCTCCTCCTTTGCCTTCGTCAGCTTCTCCTGAACCAGCTTCAAGCTCAGCTCGAGTTGAGTGTGCTTGTTTTCCAGCTCAGAGTAGCGAGCCACAAGATCACAAGAGTTCTGCGGAGAACCAATCGACTAAATGTCAAATATAATTCACTTCCGAGTGAAAAAGGAAAAAACACACGTTTCTAAGACTACAGCCGAATACAAGCATTCGACCGTAGTCTCGGGGACTACACCCAGTGGGTGCACTCAGCGTGCCCCCACTAATCCTGTTGAAGACAAAGTCGACCAGTCGACCTCAAAAAAAAAAGAGAGAGATGTATTCTTTAAGACTGTAATCAACTGCAAGCAGTCGACCACAGTCTCGGGGACTACACCCAGTGGGTGCACTCAGCGTGCCCCCACCGGTTTGTGAAATCCAGTCGACATAGTCGACTGACAGAAAGATTGACATCATAAAGCCTAAGGCCGACTGCCAGCAGTCGACCTTAGCCTTGGGGACTACACCCAGCGGGTGCACTCAGCGTGCCCCCGCTAACACGGAGTTTAATCGACACACCCAGTGGGTGACTACTATAAATTCCGGAAAGGAAAAGTTTTTGGTTGCATATCCAACAGAACAAACAGTGGTCGACTGACCTGAACATTGCTTTGAAGGGCAGAACTGGCGTCATAAGCTGCCTGGCTCGCATCCCGGATGGTCTTTAACTGCTCCATCATGATTCCCGCCTGGCGTATCGCTTCCTTCGCCGCGCCAGCTTGGTCCTCTGGGACGTGGTGCGTCGTGAAGAGGGAGGGCTGCTGAGCACTCGTCAATGGATCTGCGAAGGACACCGTGTGTCGAGTGGTGTTCTCTTCCTCCGCAATCAGAATCTCAGGCGCCGTCACGTCCTGGGGCACCTTACTGGCGGACGCTTTCCTACTCCTCCTGCGCTTCAGTGGTTCTTCATCCTCATCATCATCAGGAAGATTGATAACAGCAGTGGGTGGAGCTACGAAGAAGAATCAGGATCAGAGATCGCGGGTCAGTCGACTAAGAACGGCGTTAAGAATACAGTACCTGGTTTCGAAGTTGCTGTGTCCTCCATCTCATGGTCATCAGCCCGGGCTGAGGTTTCAGAAGTAGCAGCACTGCAACTCCAAAGGATCAGTCGACTAACTTCAGCATCGACCAGAGACAAAGTTCACACAAAATAAGAAGACTTAAGCAGCACGATTACCCTGATATGGTGGGGATGGACACCTTCATCTTTGGCAGGAGCTTGATCGGCTTCGACGAGGCCGCCCTGAGCTGCTTCGGCGCCTTTTCAGTCGGCACTGGAGAGGTGGTCCGAGGGCGTTTGGTCGACTGAGCAGCGGTCGCAACCCCCTTACCACGTTCAGTCGAAGGGTCGTGGACAAGCTTCGACCGCCTTTCCGAGCGCGGTGGTACGACCTCCTCCTCCTCTTCTTCCTCGTCTTCAACGTCATCTTCATCACCGTCATCATCGTCATCATCATCATCATCCTCTGCAACGTCCGAGTCCCATTCCTCCTCTTCCTGGCTCTCGCCCCCACTCGCCTCACCCTCCTCAGTCGGGGCTTGTGCCCCATTGAGCATCGAGTACAGCTCGGTGAGGGTCTAGCAGATATCAAGACAAGGATCAATCGACCAGTCGACAGGATAAACAGAAATAAGTGTGACAAGAACACAGTGGAGAGCAGAGCAAGCGTACCTTGTTTGGATCGCTGTTGTGGTCGAGTGGAGGAATCCTTCTGGCTCCGCGTGGGTTGTCCTTGTTTCCGGTAACGGCTACCATCCATCTTTCCAGAGTGACATCGTCGACTACTTCTGGATGGACTCGAGTCTCGTCTTCAGTCCCACAGTACAACCACATGCAGTGGCTCCGGAACTGAAGGGGCTGGATGCGACACCTAAGGAAGACCTCCAGGAGATCCATGCCCGTCACTCCCTCCCGAACCAGCTGCACCACGCGCTCCATCAACATCTTCACGTCAGCTTTCTCCTCCGGAATCAACTTCAGAGAGGAAGGCTTGTTCACTCGGTCCATGGTAAACTGTGGGAGTCCACTCGACTGCCCCGGCGTCGACTGGTCCTGGCAGTAGAACCAGGTCGACTGCCAGCCTCTGACTGACTCGGGAAAGGTCATGGGCGGGAAGGTGCTCTTATTCCTCACCTGGATGCCCAGACCCCCACACATTTGGACGACTCGGGTCCTTTCATCGCCTGGGCTCGCCTTCTTCACGGTCTGAGAGCGACACGTGAATATATGCTTGAACAAACCCCAGTGCGGTCGACAGCCCAGGAAACCCTCACACATGGACACGAATGCAGCAAGATAGGCGATAGAATTTGGGGTAAAGTGGTGGAGCTGCGCTCCAAAGAAGTTCAAGAAGCCACGGAATAAAATACTCGGCGGCAAAGAAAATCCACGATCAACATGGGTGTCCAAGAGCACACACTCACCCTCTTCTGGCTGGGGCTGCCACTCCTTCCCCGGAAGCCTCGCAGCTCCATGAGGGATCAAGCCCTCGTTGGCCATGTCGAGGAGGTCTTTTTCTGTGATGGTCGACTGGATCCAGTCTCCTTGGACCCAGCCCTTCGGCAGGCGGGATCTGGACGAAGACCCACCGCGGCTGGTAGATCTCCCCTTCGCCTTCTCCGACGCCGACGCCTTCTTCGCACGTTCCAGCGCCGCCGTCTTCTCCTTGGCCATGGTTGCCGGCGAGATGCGCGTGGGGAAGTTGCGCGGGGGCGAGAGCGAGCACGCTGGACGGGGACGAAGGGAGCAGAGAGAGAGAGAATGCTGAGGCACAGTACAGAAATCCTCGCCGGGCGCATTTATAAGGTCCCTTCCGAGTGGATGACAGGTGGGCCCGGTCGATCTAATCATATCCTGGAACAGTTATGCAGACGGGATACATGGCGAAGAAAGCGGCGCGGAGATCGAGGCGTCTATGTCCCGTCCCATCCGAACGCCGCGGTCCGCTCCGCTTCGCGCGCGTCCCCAAATTTCGCATCCCACGGAATCCGCGAACGGCAGATCAGTCTGTCAGACACGGGGTTTCCCGCGATCCGTCGCTCGGAGATCGTCGAAGCCCGAAAGATCACTCGACGAAAGAAGAGAATGGATCGAGTCGACTGAAGACAAGTTGCTCACTGTCGACGAAGAGATTCTTTGGTCCAGAACAACGCACGACCAGAGCGCAAAGGTTAATCGGAAACGACATCAACTCCTTCCTCACTCGAAGCCTCAATCCATTCGGGGGCTAATGATGGGGTCATGTACCTAGGGTAGGGTCATGGACCTGATCTAAGTACCTTACCCAAGGACACCCTTAGAAGAGGTCGCCTTCCAGTCGACCAACGAAGGACTCACTCGACTGCATTGAAGGACTCGACCACGAAGACTCACTCGACCACCAGGAGGTCAAGAGGCACTCTGCACTGCAACGGCCTGTAATTAAGTAGGCTTTATGATAGTAAAGACGCTTTATGTGGGGCGTTTCCAGTAACGCCCCAGACTTAACTCACCTTAAACCCTCTCCTACGTGGGCTGGCTGGGGTCCTGGCACACTCTATATAAGCCACCCCCCTCCACAGGTAGAAGGGTTCGGCACCTTGTAACTCATATACTCTTAATCCACTCGACCGCCTCCGGGCTCCGAGACGTAGGGCTATTACTTCTTCCGAGAAGGGCCTGAACTCGTACATCCCTTGTGTTTACAACCTCTCCATAGCTAGGACCTTGCCTCTCCATACCTACCCCCCACTCTACTGTCAGGCTTAGAACCACGACACTATCCATATCATCAATATTAATCAAGCAGGAGTAGGATTTTACCTCCATCGAGAGGGCCCAAACCTGGGTAAAAACATCGTGTCCCTTGTCTCATGTTACCATCCGCCTAGACGCACAGTTCGGGACCCCCTACCCGAGATCCGCCGGTTTTGACACCGACATTGGTGCTTTCATTGAGAGTTCCGCTATCCCATCGCCATTAGGAAGGATGCCGCATCCCGTCTTTAAAGACGGCGTTGTTGCTAAAGGAGCTTTGGCTATCGGCCAAACTCTCCGTCTAGGCGGTTTTCTTATGACCGCATATTCGGCCGCCGCGTCGATGATGACTTCTCGGGTCATCGAAAGCGATCTCCACGTCAACTCGGAACTCACCGAGCAGTTAGATCCGATGGAGCTCTCTTCCTTAAACGAGCTCTTGGATCGCCTCGCCACCCTGGGAGTCGCTACAGACTACGATCAGATTGGGCTTAAACCCGATCCGAGAGAAATCGACTCTCCCCAGGTCACCCACCATGTCGCAGTGGTGGAGGAACAATGCGGCGAATCTATACCCATCTTAAGGACCAAATATGTCCGGATTCCTGATCCCTCCAAGCCGGATACCCGCGTAGGGGAGGACATCACTCAAGCCCTGAACCTAAAGTCAGGCAGCGGGCCAGATTCATTGGACAACATCCAAGAACCCAAGCTTCCGAATTCGGAAACTCCTTGGCCCTTGAGCGTCAGATCGGGCGAGGTTCCGAATTTAACTCCACCCACCCACCCAAACATTAGGGATCTATCCCAAGTCCGGCAAGAGCCCACGGAAACAGTACATCATTACTGGGCCAGATTCCTCCTGGTTATGACAGGATAGAGGACTGCCGTGAGGAGGATGCAATTTCATCCTTCTACAATAATTGCACGGACATCGGAATCCTCAACGCCATAAGCCGCCGTGATATTACACGCTTCCCTGACTTGGCATCCATGGTACGAAAATACTGTGCGATGGAAAGCGTCCGGAAAACCGAAATAAAATTCTGGGATGATCCGGCCCTGAATACAACCCCAGTCTGAAATAAAAGGGCGCATTATCGCCATGCACATGGGTTAATCACCAAAAAACAAAAACCCTTTATAGGGTATGGAACCGTACTGGAGGGATGGCTCAATGCACCCTGTAAAATTCATAGTACAGAGGGCGTCACATCAACTCATAGCCTTAGAGCATGTTGGATACTCCGGCAGGTGGCCAGAAGTGGCGAGGAGCTTTTAACTCCAGAATCCGTAGAGCACCAGCCCAGGAATACCAGTACAGTATCAACAGTCTTCGAGACTTTCGCATCACACAATATGCGGAAACGAACACTCCGCAGCCTTACCGAAGTCTACCAGGTAGCAACAATAAACCCATGGAGTGACACGGCTATTACCTTTAATGCCAGTGACGAACCTAAATTCCAAACAGCCCGAGCACCAGCCGCATTGGTCCTCAGTCCGATAGTGGACGGCTTTCGACTTACCAAGGTACTCATGGACGGTGGCAGCGGATTGAACCTCATTTATGAGGAAACCCTTCGAAAAATGGAAATAGACTAGAGCCGCATTGAGCAAAGCAGCACAACCTTTAGAGGAATAATCCCCAGTCGGGAAGCGTGTTGTACAGGAAAAATCACACTTGATGTGGTGTTCGGCACACCGGATAATTACAGGTCCGAGGAGGTCACATTTCAAGTGGCCCCGTTCAGCAGCGGATACCACGCTCTGTTAGGGCGAGAGTCATTCACAATTTTTCAAGCTATACCCCATTACGGGTACATGAAGCTCAAAATGCTCATACCCAATGGAATCATCACTCTTGCTAGTGACCCGGACATAGCACTCTGCGCCGAAAACAAGACAGCCGCACTGGCCCTTGAGGCACTATCCGAAGCCCTAGCGGCCGAGGAACTGACTACGCTGCGCTCCACGGTGGACAGGGACGACGTGATACTCGACAAGAGATCCAAGTCCACCTCCTTTAAACCGACAGACGAAATAGTCAAATTCCAAGTCCATCCAACGGACCCTACAAAAACGGCCTCCATCGGGGCACAATTAAACCCTGATGTAGACGTCGCACTACGAGAATTGCTACACGAAAATTGGGACATTTTTGCCTGGCACCCTTCAGACATGCCAGGAATCCCACGCAGGCTGGCCGAGCACAGCCTAAACATCCTAAAAGGATTCAAGCCTGTTAAGCAGGCTCTTCAGTGTTTCTCTGAACCTAAGAGACAAGCCATGGGAGAGGAGCTAGCCAAACTACTGGAAGCCGGATTCATCAGAGATATAAAACATCCGGACTGGCTAGCAAACCTGGTGATGGTACCAAAGAAGGACAAATCCTGGCGCCTATGCGTCGATTTCAAGGACCTCAACAAGGCTTGCTCAAAGGATCCCTTCCCCCTCCCCCGCATTGATCAAATCATCGACGCTACCGCAGGACACGATTCATTGTGTTTCCTCGATGCATACTCTGGCTACCATCAAATTAAGATGGCAGAGCCAGACTAAGCCGCAACAGCATTTATCACCCCATACGGCCCATTCTCCTTCAACACAATGCCCTTCGGGCTCAAAAACACCGGCACAACATATCAGCGCATGATTCAGACATGTCTGGCCAACCAGATCGGCAAAACAGTTGAAGCATATGTGGATGACGTGGTCGTCAAAACCAAGCATGTTGAAACTCTAGTAGACAACTTGAGGCTCATGTTCGATAACCTCCGAACATATGAAATCAAGCTTAACCCGGAAAAATGCGTTTTCGGCGTACCAGCCAGAAAGCTCTTGGGCTTCATTGTTTCCGGTAGAGGAATTGAAGCAAATCCAGCCAAGATCCGAGCTCTGTCACAATTGGATATTCCAAAGGACCTCAAACAAATACAAAAATTGACTGGATGCGTGGCAGCTCTAAGCCGCTTCATCTCCCGCTTGGGAGAAAAGGCATTACCCCTTTATCGCCTCCTCCGGCGCACCGAACACTTCGAGTGGACAAATGCTGCCACGGCCGGACTCGAAGAAATAAAAGCCATAATGGCAACAAACCCGGTCATGGTCGTGCCTGACATCGGTGAACCAATGCTATTATACATTGCGGCAACTCATCAAGTTGTAAGCGCAGTGCTCGTCGTTGAACGAGAAATGGACGGACACAAATTCCCCCTTCAAAAACTAGTCTACTACGTGTCCATTGTACTCACTCCATGCAAGTCATGGTACCTGCATTACCAAAAGATAGCGTACGCAGTGTTCATGGCGTCCCGGAAGCTACGACACTACTTTCAAGAGTGTTCAATAACAGTAGCCTCCGAATTACCTCTTAATGATATTATAAACAACCGCGATGCGACGGGCCAGATTGCCAAATGGGCCATTGAGCTCCTCCCGTTCGACATAACAAAATAAGCCACGGCGAGCTATCAAGTCGCAAGTTTTGGCCGACTTTGTCGCTGAATGGACTGAAGCCGAACTCCCTAAAGAGTACAGCACATATTCCAACTAGATCATGCACTTCGACGGCTCCAAAATGCTAGCGGGTCTGGGGGCTGGCATCGTTCTGACGTCCCCAACAGGAGATACAATTCAATATGTACTCCAGATAATGTATACGGGCTCTAACAATGCAGCCGAATATGAGGCCCTTCTACATGGTCTCCGGATGGCAGTCTCCATGGGCATTCAACGCCTAGAGGTGCGTGGGGATACGAACCTCGCGATATCCCAAATAAATGGAGATTTTGATGCCAAGGATCCGAAAATGGCAGCTTATCGCAATGCCGTCCTAAAAATGTCAGCTCGGTTCGAGGGGCTCGAATTTCACCATATAGCCCGGGAAAACAATCAGGCAGCAGACGTCTTGGCACGCATCGGTGCAAAGCGCGATGTAGTCCCCCCCCCCAACATTTTCTTGGAGGGGCTATTCAAGCCATCTGTACAAATGGGAAGGGGAGTCCGGAAACAACAACCCGGACTCAGCCGCACCACCTGACACCGAACATTCTGACACAACGGGAGGCTCTGCCAACGAAGTAACATCCTCAACCCACGTAATAATGATAGTCATTGCCCCGTGGACAGAATCATTCTTAGCCTACCTAACTAGGCAGGAACTCCCCAAGGACCAAAACGAGGCACGCTGCATAGTGCGGCGATCTAAAGCCTACAAAGTCCATGAAGGAGAGCTTTATAAGAAAAGCACCACGGGAGTCCTTCAAAGGTGTATCTCTGAAGAGGAAGGGCGGAAACTTCTGGCTGAAATTCATGCCGGACTCGGCGGGCACCACGCCGCAGCCCGGGCCCTGTAAGCAAGGCCTTCTGTACTGGATTTTATTGGCCGACGGCCCGGGCAGATGCTCAGGACCTAGTCCAACGATGCGTCGGTTGCCAATTATTTGCTAACCAAAGCAATATGCCACCCACCGCCTCCAAACTATACCCATCACCTGGCTCTTCGTGGTCTGGGGGCTTGACATGGTCGGACCCCTTAAAGGGGGAACCCACAAGCAAAAATACTTATTGGTCATGGTTGACAAATTCACCAAATGGATAGAGGCCAAGCCTGTCAAGACGGCCGAATCCGGACTAGTGATAGACTTCATATCAGGGGTCGTACACCCTTACGGCGTCCCCCACAGCATCATCACTAATAACGGCACGAACTTTACGGCCGACGAGGTAAAACTCTAGTGCAAAAACATGGGCATCAAGCTCGACTACGCTTCAGTCTATCAGCCACAAACTAACGGTCAAGTCGAACGGGCAAATGGTCTAATCATGAGCTGCATCAAACCCAGACTAGTGCGGTCCCTCAAGGAATCTAACACACACTAGGTAGAGGAGCTCGACTCCGTACTCTGGGGGCTGCGGACCACGCCGAATCGCACTACCGGATTCACACCATTTTTTATGGTATACGGCGCAAAGGCAGTCCTGCCCTGCGACATAATTCATGACTCACCTCGCGTGCGCATGTACGAAGAAAGATAAGCCGAACTCGATCGGCAGGACAGCTTGGAGGCATTGGAGGAGGAGCGCGACGTGGCGAAAGCCCGTTCGGCATCCTATCAACAGCAGGCTCGAAGATACCAAAGCAGAGAAGTACGGGCCAAAACTCACAATGTTGGCGAATTAGTTCTACGCCTGTCGGACAAGAAAAAGGACAAACTCAAGCCCAAATGGGAAGGTCCCTTCATAATCGACCAAGTCCTGACTGGTGGAGCGTATCGTCTGTGAAATGCACCGGATAACTGACTCGAGCCGAACCCATGGAACGCAGCACGCCTACGAAGATTCTACGCCTAGCGCCGGACTCTTTGTTCGTCTCCTTCCTCTGTCTATTTTTTACACATTAGATGTCTTATATTTCTCTCCTTCTCCCTCTTTTTCTATTACAGCCTTCTAAGGGCTCGTTTGCGCCTCGCTCGCACACAATTGACGCGCTATCCGCGCTCACTATACATGGGGGCTTCTTTAACAGAAGCTTGTTTATACGGGCCTCGTGCCCAACACATGTGTCACACTTTCGCATGTACCTTTTATTCACCATTATATGCATCGATATGACTTAAGTTTTGGCCAAGCTGGGTTGCCTGGCTCCTGTGCTTACCCCTACGTTCCCGATTGTTCGGCTAGGTGGTAAAGGGAGCACCTCTCTGATTGTTACTGTCGGGTCAGCCGGATGTGTACCTCAGACTGGGTGAAGCCGGAAGCTAGCGTTCTTAAGGGAATATTCGGTCGGTGAACTAAAAGATGATTTTTACCTCGTTTATTTATCCGCCCCCAGATACTTTTCTGCTTTTTTCGCAGTTCGGACATGCACTTTAGGGCATGCCTCCCAGGGAAAGGAACCCCTAACGGAACTATTCTCCCTCGAAGATGTTTCTTACTAACCATGTAATATAACATAACTAGTTGGGCACTTGTCCGATAAAGCACCAATGACCCCTACGCCTGGTCTCCACGCATGCCCCAGTTCTTACATAACCGAGAGGGTATTCGGACACACTCTAGACTATCAGGTCCCGAGGTTGAAGCGAAAAGGTGCGCTATGACAAACAATCTACACTCCGGCTAGAAGGCATTTTACATGTCATTTTAAATTACATAGTCAATTTGACTGGGTATATTCCTCTTCAATACCATCCAACATGCTGTCTAGTTTACAGTCCTGTTGGGAATATTTTGCGGCCAACTCTACCTGGCCGTACACTAAACTGACAGGGATCTCCTTCCCATCGGGCCCCACAGGTCCGACCTTGGCCATGTGGTTTGGGTCAGCCTTCGTGTACCGCGTCTTCACCATGGCCCAGGCTTCCCTGGCGCCTTGACGGCAGGCCGATATCTTCCATAATCAGAAGCGCCGCGCCGCTCCCTTCAGCTTCTCTGCAAGCTCTCCAAGGCCTTCGGGCATGGAGACGGATGGCCACAAGGCCTGGGCGACGCCTTGCATCACCTGCCGAACTCGTTCGTGCAGTTGTGAGAGCTCTGGAAGAAGGTCACCCATAAAACTGGGCATTTCCTCCGCAGGTCGACCTGTCAGCACACCTACAGACATAACGCTGTCAATTCAACTTCCTCACCGAACTCTTCTTTTCATAGTTCGTTCAAGCACTTACTACAAATGCCGCGTCGAAGCCGCCGATTCTCCTTCATGGAGTCCGACAGCTGAGCACGAACATCCTTTAGTTCCTCGCCCAGTTGGGTGTTGGCATCTTGAAGCTTGTTCTTCTCTTGCCTCACCCTTGTAAGCACGCTCTCACCAGCCTTTAACTGGCGCAAGAGTTGCTGCTTGTCCGGATCCACTCCGACGCCATCTGCACTGTTATTGTCAGATTTGCACACATGCCGCACTTCACAACATACTTATCTTTCGAAGCGTATATTACCAGAGGGGGTCTCTTTGGCCTTCCCTGTTGCGGCTAGTGCGGCCTTAAGTTGGGCTTTGCACTCTTCCAGCTCCTGGGACAGTCGGGTATTCTTTTATGTAAGATCCTGCATAACAAATGATCCTTAAATCAGTCATTCTAACTGTTTCAAGTCTCGGGGGCTACTAACATATATAACCATCAAATTTTCTCACCCGTATGTCTTTTACATACTGCTTTGTGGCTCTGGCTAGACCATTTTGAGTGGCAGGAGGTACGTGTCTCCCGTATTAAAAGCGTCCAATGCCTCTTGGAAAAAACAAGCGTCACGAAGAACAGTCCGGCGATGCCTGTGGTTCATGGAACTCTCCACCTCGGAATTGGTGGCAGACAGCCCGTCCACATTCTCTGTCGTAGGAGCGTCCATTGCGCGCCCCATGTTCGCCTCCGCTTTCGGACCCGGCCTTGAAGCCCGACCGGTGGACATAGTCCGGCGGGCGATCTTCTTCCTGAAGAGAGCACGAGCGTTAGTATGCCTTGAGGGCATAAACAATGGGCATTAAAATTGCACGTCGTACCATTGCACCGGCGTCTCGATCCGGTCCGCACTTCATTTTAGCCCGCTGGGCCTCGATGGCCCTTGTTGGCTAGCCGCCGCGGGCTCGGCCCTCCGCCTCAAGGACTTCCCCTGCAAAAAATGCCGTTGGTATACGAAAATAAGCATGGATGGATCCTCTTGAAAATACTGAGACTTCGGTCTCAGTTACCTTTGAGGCTGGAAGTAGTCCGGGATAATCGGCCGTAATGGCCACTAAGGTGTTGTCCTTACTCAATTGATGAAACACCCCATCAATCAGCTCCACACATAAGTTCGGGTCCTCTTGGGAGTCCGGGTCGAGGGACCGTTCTGGGTCCTCGGGTTGTGGAGGAGGGTTGTTTATCTCCTTTACAGTCTGGCGTAGCTCCTGCGTTGAAATTGCTAGACTAAGTACTTAACTGTGGGAATATGAAAACAGATGGGCAAGTGAAAGTGTTCGCTTACCCAGCTTGGAGGATTGTACATAGAAAATCCGCCCCGTGGGTTGACGCGGAGGAATTCCTCCTCTTGTCCCTTGTACAAAGCGGACAAGATCTTCATTAGAGTGGCAGCCGAATCCGACCCCTTACGGCCGCACCGGGTGGCGTCGTCCTCCCCGTTGAAATCCCACATGGGGTGGCCTCTGTACTGAAGCAGCTGCACCCCCCGCGTAATGCATGTGGCCATGACCTCGATCATGGTCAGTCCGGAATGAGCTAACAACCTTATCCGACTCATCAGGTAAAGGACGTCCCTATCATTTTCCTTCTGAGGGCTCCGTGGGCGCCAGCTCGGGCGCTTCTTCAAGGGAGCATTATCGAACTCAGGGAGGCCGATCCATACAGGGTCCGGCAGAGGGACGTCTTCTATATAAAACCATTCTGAAGGCCAGTCTTCGGACGCCTTCTTTGGGGTTCCGGATAGATATCCGGTCCCGGTGATGCGCCATAGTTCGGCTCCGCCCACTTGATATATCGAACCCTCCTGAGAACGGGGCACAAGGCAGAACAACTTCTTCCACAGTGCGAAATGGGCCTTGATGCCCAAAAACAGCTCGCAAAGGGCTACGAAGCCCGCTATATGCAATATGGAGGCAGGCATAAGGTTGTGTAACTGGAGACCATAGAACTCCAGGAGCCCCCGGAGAAATGGATGAATTGGAAATCCGAGCCCTCTTATTAAATAAGGGACAAGGCATACCCGCTCTCCTTTGGAGGGATTGGGGACGCTCTCCGCTTGCTCTCCGCCATTATAGGTGGCAATCCCGGCTCGAACTGGGACCATGTAAGCTGGGGGGAGAAGCCCCTTGGCTTGGAGCGCTACTAGCTCGCTATGCGGGACGGAACACCTCTCCCAATATCCAGGCTGAGGGCTGGGGGCGAGAGGAGGAGCTGCGTCGACCGGCCATGATGGAATGGATCTCTATCGAATGCGCTTCGATGAATGCTCGTGGAGGGAAGATGGTCTGATTTGGATCTAAATCCCCGCCTCTTTTATAGGCGGCCCATTTTCGCAGCTAGGGGGGTAAATGAAAAAACACCCTGTCTTTTCGCATTCTTTTGACACGTGGAAGATGGTCATTATTGGGCGCAGAAGCCAAGGAGCGCAACATTCATCAGAAGCCGGACACTATTCGACAGGTATATGTGATTTGGAGAAGAACCCGCCTTGCAATGCCGAAGACAAATCTGCGCGCCGGACTCATCGTCATTGAAGCCTGGTTTGGGGGCTATTGAGGGAGTCCTGGATTATGGGGTGTCCGGATGGCCGGACTATGAACTTTGGCTGGACTCCCGGACTATGAAGATACAAGATTGAAGACTTCGTCCCGTGTCCGGATAGGACTTTCCTTGGCGTGGAAGGCAAGCTTGGCGATATGATATGAAGATCTCCTCCCATTGTAACCGACTCTGTGTAACCCTAGCCCTCTCCGGTGTCTATATAAACCGGAGAGTTTTAGTCCGCAGGACGGACAACACCATAGGCTAGCTTCTAGGGTTTAGCCTCTCTGATCTCGTGGTAGATCAACTCTTGTACTACCCATATCATCAGTATTAATCAAGCAGGAGTAGGGTTTTACCTCCATCGAGAGGGCCCGAACCTGGGTAAAAACATCATGTCCCTTGTCTCCTGTTACCATCCGCCTAGACGCACAGTTTGGGACCCCCTACCCGAGATCCGCCGGTTTTGACACCGACAGGCCTCCTGCGGACCGTATGATCCATGGGCCTTCTACGAGCCATAGGATCCATGGCGTTCTTTACGGGCCGTAGGATCCATGGGCCTTCTATGGGCCGTAGGATCCATGGGCCTTCTACGGGCCATACGATCCATGGGCCTTCTAAGGGCCATACGATCCATGGGCCTTTTACGGGCCGTAGCATCCATGGGCCTTCTACGGGGCGTATCATCAATTTCGCCAATCATGGGTCGTACTATTCATGGACCATAATAGGCCGTTAATAGGCCGTATTTGATAACTCTATGAAAACAACCCAACGGTTTTTTTACATGAAAACGGCCCAACGTATTAACGGGCCACAAACGGGCCGACTATAACCACGGGCTGAATTTGGCCCACAAGCAGAAAATGATAGTAACGGGCCGTAAGTAACCGAATGCTGGAAATGAGTGAGGGAGTCCTGGATAATGGGGTATCCGGACAGCCGGACTATATGCTTTGGTCGGACTGTTGGACTATGAAGATACAAGATAGAAGACTTCGTCCCGTGTCCGGATGGGACTCTCCTTGACGTGGAAGGCAAGCTTGGCGATTCGGATGTAGATCTCCTTCTCTGTAAACCGACTTTGTGTAACCCTAGCCCCCTCCGGTGTCTATATAAACCGAAGGGTTTAGTCTGTAGGACCGGGGATCATCACCGGCAATCATACCATAGGCTAGCTTTTAGGGTTTAGCCTCTCTGATCTCGTGGTAGATCAACTCTTGTAATACTCATATCATCAAGATCAATCAAGCAGGAAGTAGGGTATTACCTCCATCGAGAGGGCCCAAACCTGGGTAAAACATCGTGTCCCCAGTCTCCTGTTACCATTAGCCTTAGACGCACAGTTCGGGACCCCCTACCCGAGATCCGCCGGTTTTGACACCGACATTGGTGCTTTCATTGAGAGTTCCTTTGTGCCGTCGCTACAAGGTTAGATGGCTTCTCCAACCTTCAACCACGCTGTCCTGGGCGATACTTTTCTCCCCGGACAGATCTTCGTGTTCGGCGACTTCGCACTGCGGGCCAATTCGCTTGGCCATCTGGAGCAGATCGATAACTACACCCCCGGCCATAAGGTCAGGTTTGGAAACCTAGACTACACCACCGACGTCCGTGGAGACTTGAACTTCGACGGATTCGGACCTGTGTTAGGAGCGCCGAACAATCACGACGTGCACGACCTAGATCGACAGCCGAACAGTATTCGGAACATCGCACCTGCCACCGCTCCGGACTTTGTTCCAGAGCAGGTTGTGCCTTCCGAGGGCGGATGGATGGACCCTGCCCCGAAGGTCGCATCCTCATCGGCGTTGGAGCCGGACACAGACTCCTCTCTCCAGGAAATCTGTACCTCCGGACCCCCGGACTCGTCTCCGGTAGTGTGTTCCGGACCGCGCGCGTCCGTGCCCATCGAATCTAATTGGGCTCCAGTTATGGAGTTCGCCGCCACGGATATCTTTCAGCACTCACCCTTCAGAGATGTGCTGAATTCATTAAGGTCTCTCTCTTTGTCAGGAGACTCCTGGCCGAGATATGTCCGGCCCGCTTGGGATACAGAAGACGAAGAAAATCGCAACCCACCCACTAACAGACATGCTTGACATCTCCCCCAATAACATCGACGGTATGAACGTTGATACAGGGGAAGATCCGGAACCACCGCCCACGCGGCGCTGGACTGCCACTTCATCACACGACGTCTACATGGTGGACACACCCAAAGAGGACAATAGTGACAAAAAGGACACAACGGAGGATAAACCCCCGGGCAAAAGCAAAAACGACGGCGTAAGCGCCGCCTTAGGTCCAGTCACAACAAAAATAGCGATAATAATCCAAAACAGGATGACACTCCTGTTGATTTCGAAGGCAACAATGACCATAGGGATCCAGCGATGGAGCAGGATAAACCAGGTCAGCCAAACACAGCCTGGAGCAAACGCCCGATTTAGAGGGCCGAACTCATCATGCTACCTCCAAAGAAGATAACAGTCCGGTTGACGATGCGTTCATCATCCCGGAAGAACATTCCAAGCAAGACAAACTCCGCAGAAAACTCCTGGCAACAGCGCAGAGCCTGAAGAAGCAGAAGCAAAGACTCAAGGCCGCGCAGGATACGCTCAACCGACGATGGAATAAGGTGCTGGACACTGAAGGAAAACATGGTGATAATCGCCACAAAAAGAGCTACCCAAAGCGCAAACTGCTACCTGAATTTGACAATGAAGTCGCAGCACCTGTCCGGCCCAAAAACAATACGGCTACTCAGCCGGACCAACCAGATCATGGCCGCGATAGAGCAGCCACTGATACTGCACGTGATTTATGAGAGCTCCTGGACAAAAAGGCCAGTGCGGCCAGGTCCATCTATGGGTCCAGAGGACAGGCTCCGGTGCGGGAGTATGGTCACCACAGCGATCATGCCGATCGAATACCAGTCCGGAATCAACACCGGGAGCAACAACGGTCGGCAGAAGGCCGCGACACAGCCAGATACAGAGGGGCTGCACACCCCCTGTTCTTCACGGATGAGGTGCTGGATCATGAATTTCCACAGGGATTCAAACCCGTGAATATAGTCATACGACGGAACGACGGACCCCGGGGTCTGGATTGAAGATTTTATCCTTCACATACACATGCCTCGTGGGGACGATCTCCACGCCATCAAATACCTCCCCCTCAAGTTAAAAGGACCAGCTCATTGGCTGAAAAGCCTCCCCAAAAACTCAATTGAAAGTTGGGAGGAACTTGAGGATGCTTTCAGGGCCAACTTTCAAGGGACTTATGTCCGGCCTCCAGATGTGGACGATTTAATTCACATAATACAACAGCCTGGAGAGTCAGCCCGCAAACTTTAGAACAGATTCCTCACTAAGAAGAATCGAATTGTTGACTGTCCGGACGTTGAAGCCTTAGCGGCCTTCAAACACAGTATCCGAGACGAGTGGCTTGCCAGAAACCTCGGCCAAGAAAAGCCAAGAATGATGGCAGCCTTAACAAGCCTCATGACCCGATTTTGCGCGGGCGAGGATAGTTGGTTGGCCCGTAAAGGCACCAGCGACCCCAGCACATCCGAAATCCGATATGGCAACGGGAAGCCACGGCACACCAAGAACAAACGTCGGAATAACGACAGTCCGGACAACAAAGCATTTAACGCCGGATTCAGGGGCTCTCGACCCGGTCAAGGAAAAAAGCCATTTAAGGCAGTAAAGAGGAACCATCCGGCCTGAACAAAGTCCTGGACAGATTGTGCCAAATTCATGGCACTTCCGACAAACCTGCAAATCACACCCACAGAGAATGTTGGGTCTTCAAGCAGGCCGGCAAGTTAAACGCCGAACATAAGGGAAGGGAAACACCAAGCGAAGACGAGGATGAGCCTCTCCAGCCGAACACTAGGGGCCAGAAACAATTCCCACCGGAAGTCAAAATGGTAAACACGGTACACGCAACTCACACAGAGTTCGTAGCCCCCCAATTTAATCCCTGGGCAACTTGCCCGATCACTTTTGATCACAGGGACTATCCGGCCAGTATCCGGCATGGAGGATCGGCTGCCTTGGTGCTCGACCCAATAATCGATGGATACCATCTCACTCATGTCCTAATGGACGGCGACAGTAGTCTTAATTTGATATATCAAGACACCATCCGCAGGATGGGGATAGACCCATCTAGAATAAATCAAAACAACGCCACCTTCAATGGAGTAATTCCAGGCGTCGTGGCTCATTGTTGGGGATCCCTCGTGTTAGAAATAACATTCGGTTCTCCCGACAACTTCAGACGTGAGAACTTACTCTTCAACATCGCTCCCTTTAGCAGCAATTATCATGCATTGCTTGGAAGACCGGCCTTCGTTTGCTTTAATGCAATACCGAACTATGCCTACCTTAAACTCAAGATGCCTGGTCAATGTGGCGTCATCACGGTTAGCGGAAACACAGAACGGTATGCGGCAGTTCCCGCTGCCGGACTCTAGGCGACCTCTCCCACCGGAACGCATGAACGGTCGTTCAGACCACAGACACGGTTAGACGAGTCCAATATACAATTTCTCACACTGGCTCGGATAAACCTGAGCCAAGGGTTGTACATGTGTCCCCATAAATAATACGAGGGGCTGCAAACATGTAACACAAGCCCACAATTCGGCTCGCCTCGTTAAACAGGCAGGATCTCGAACATACCTCGAGCATAACTAACTTCTCGCATGTTTTCCTTTTTGTTCTTTCAGACACTACCAGTGCGACACCCTTCCAGGATACGGCACAACGGAGACACAGGCGCAGACCTGTAGCAGGGCCCCGCCCACAGGTTTCTCTTTAGATTAAGCCGCTGCGTAAACCTTCTTTACTATCTCTTGTTGCTCAATGTCCCATGAGTATTTCTTACACCTGTACGGGACACTGGCGTTTTAGGCTTTTTTTCACGATAGATAAATGCGCGTACCTGGAATCACAGGGTCAAGGGCATTGTTTAGCCCAAAATGTTTTATAAAGTCCGAATACCTTCGGGAGTGTTCGGCATCACAAGTTTGGCCTTATATGCATCAGCTCCGAATCATGTCTTTGGTCAAATGTTGGGTTAGCCCGGCTCCTGGGTTTGTTGCCTTACATTACGTTCTATCGGCTAACGCGGCTAAAGGAGAACTACTGCGATTGTGCCCTGGTTATTCCGGATGAGCACCTTAGTAGAGAAAGCCGAAAACTGACTGTCATGATATAGTGAGAGACTAGTCAACCACTCAAGGACTCATCAGAATCTATAGAATTCCTACGCATTAACGAAGGACCGGTCTATCGGTCAAGTACGTGCACCGTATCCGGACGCACGCGGAAGTACTAGGGGCTATATAGTAGCCCCACTGAGGTTGTCCTAGATTAGGGGGTGTCCGGATGGCCGGACTATGACCTTTGGCCGGACTCCCGGACTATGAAGATACAAGATTGAAGACTTCGTCCCGTGTCCGGATAGGACTTTCCTTGGCGTGGAAGGCAAGCTTGGCGATATGATATGAAGATCTCCTCCCATTGTAACCGACTCTATGTAACCCTAGCCCTCTCCGGTGTCTATATAAACCGGAGAGTTTTAGTCCGTAGGACGAACAACAATCATACCATAGGCTAGCTTCTAGGGTTTAGCCTCTCTGATCTCGTGGTAGATCAACTCTTGTACTACCCATATCATCAATATTAATTAAGTAGGAGTAGGGTTTTACCTCCATCGAGAGGACCCAAACCTGGGTAAAAACATTGTGTCCCTTATCTCCTGTTACCATCCGCCTAGACGCACAGTTCGGGACCCCCTACCCGAGATCCGCCGGTTTTGACACCGACATTGGTGCTTTCATTGAGAGTTCCTCTGTGTCGTCACCTTTAGGCCCGATGGCTTCTTCGATCATCAATCACGGCGCGGTCCAGGGTGAGACCTTTCTCCCCGGACAGATCCTCGTATTCGGCGGCTTCGCATTGTGGGCCAATTCGCTTGGCCATCTGGAGCAGATCGAAAGCTACGCCCCTGGCCATCAAGTCGGGTTTGGAAGCTTAAACTACACGGCCGACATCCGCGGGGACTTGATCTTCGACGGATTCGAGCCACGGCCGAGCGCGTCGCACTGTCACGATGGGCATGATCTAGCTCTGCCGCCGGACAGCGCCTAGAGCGCCGCTCAGATGTCCGCTCCGACCATTAGCTCGGAGCCGACTGCGCCAGTCAGGGATGGACGGTTGGACGCTGCCCCAGGAGCCGCAATCTCTACGGCGATAGAGCCGAATACCAGCCTAGTCCTTTGCGAGGCCCGTGACTCCAAGGTGCCGGACTCCGTTCCGGACTCCAAATCTTCCGCACCCCTCCCGATCAAACCCGATTGGGCTCCGATCATGGAGTTCACCGTCACAGACGTCTTTCAGCACTCGCCCTTTGGCGATATCCTGAATTCACTAAAGTATCTCTCTTTGTCAGGAGAGCCATGGCCGGACTATGGCCAACATGGTTGGGATGCGGACGACGAAAAAATTCGAAACCCACCCACCACCCACTTTGTAGCCACTGTCGACGATCTAACCGACATGCTCGACTTCGACTCCAAAGACATCGACGGTATGGACGTCGATGAAGGAGACAACCAAGAACCAGCACCTATAGGGCACTGGAAAGCCACCTCGTCATATGACATATACATGGTGGACACCCCCAAAGCAGGGGACGGCGATGAAAAAACGGAGGACGACCCCTCCAAGAAGCAACCCAAGCGCCAACGTCAGCGGCGCCGCTCTAAATGCCGCCAAAGCAAAAATGGCGAGTCCGGCACTGGAGACAACAACACCCCGGACAGTGCCGAAGACAACCCCCTCCAGCAGGATCCAGCGCAGGAGGACGGAGGAGCCAGCCCTCATGAGAGAGCGGCAGACAGGGAGGTCGAGGACGACAATTATATGCCTCCCTCCGAAGACGAGGCAAGCCTCAACGACGACGAATTCGTCGTGCTAGAGGATGCCGTCGAACAAGAGCGTTTCAAACGCAGGCTTATGACCATGGCAAGCAGCCTCAAGAAAAAACAGCAGCAGCTTAGAGCTGACCAAGACTTGCTAGCCGACAGATGGACTGAAGTCCTGGCGGCCGAAGAGTATAAACTCGAACGCCCCTCCAAGAGCTACCCAAAGTGCAGGCTGCTACCCCAACTAGAGGAGGAAGCAACTAAACCTACATCACCAGCGTACGATGCGCCTGATCATCCACCCCGTGGCCGCGACAGAGAGGCCTTTCGGCCCTCAACCCAAGCCGCACCCCGGCGCCACTCCAAGAATACCAGAGCATGGGGAAACGCATAAGACCTGCGAGACATATTGGAGGATAAGGCAAGGCAAACAAGATCGATCTACGGATCGCGTGGGCGCCCCACGTCACGTGACGATAACCTTCACGTCGGATATGATAAATACGGCCAGGCCGAACACAACAGACAAAGCTCATCCGAGCTACGTCGCGATATAGCCCAGTACAGGGGCACCACACACCCACTATGCTTCACAGACGAAGTAATGGATCATCAAATCCCCGAGGGTTTTAAACCCGTAAACATCGAATCATACAATGGCACAACAGATCCCGCGGTATGGATCGAGGATTATCTCCTTCATATCCACATGGCCCGTGGTGATGATCTACACGCCATCAAATACCTCCCGCTCAAGCTTAAAGGACCAGCTCGGCATTGTCTTAACAGCCTGCCAGCAGAGTCAATTAGTTGCTGGGAGGACCTGGAATCCGTGTTCCTTGACAACTTCCAGGGCACTTATGTGCGACCACCAGACGCCGATGACCTAAGCCACATAATCCAGCAGCCAGAGGAATTGGCCAAACAATTTTGGACACGGTTCCTAACCAAGAAAAATCAAATAGTCGACTGTCCAGACGCCGAGGCCCTTGCAGCCTTCAGGCACAACATCGGAGATGAATGGCTTTCCCGGCACCTAGGACAGGAAAAGCTGAAATCTATGGCAGCCCTCACGACACTCATGACCCGCTTTTGCGCGGGAGAAGACAGCTGGCTAGCTCATAGCAACAACATAACCAAGAGCCCTGGCAATTCGGATACCAAGGACAAGAATGGCAGGTCACGTCGCAACAAGCACAAGCGCCGCATTAACGGTGACAATACTGAGGATACGACAGTTAATGCCGGATTCAGAGGCTCTAAACCCGGTCAGCGGAAGAAGCCATTCAAAAGAAACCCTCCGGGCCCATCCAGTTTAGACCGGATACTCGATCGCTCGTGCCAGATACACGGCACCCTCGAACAACCAGCCAACCACACCAACAGGGATTGTTGGGTGTTCAAGCAGGTAGGCAAGTTAAGTGCCGAAACCAGAGACAAGGGGCTGCATAGCGACGACAAGGAGGGGCCCCGGCCGCCAAACAACAGAGGACAGAAGGGCTTCCCCCCGCAAGTGCGGACGGTGAACATGATATACGCAACCCATATCCCCAAAAGGGAGCGGAAGCGTGCTCTCAAGGACGTCTATGCGTTGGAGCCAGTCGCCCCAAAGTTCAACCCATGGTCCTCCTGCCCAATCACTTTTGATCGAAGGGACCACCCCACTAGCATCCATCACGGCGGATTCGCCGCATTGGTCCTAGACCCAATTATTGACGGATTTCACCTCACTAGAGTCCTCATGGACGGCGGCAGCAGCCTGAACCTGCTTTATGATTAAACCCACAAAGACAACCTTTAAAGGCGTCATACCAGGTGTAGAAGCCAGCTGTACAGGCTCGGTTACACTCGAAGTGGTCTTCGGATCCCCGGATAATTTCTGAAGCGAAGAGTTAATCTTCGACATAGTCCCATTCCACAGCGGCTATTACGCCCTGCTCGGATGAACCGCATTCGCAAAATTCAATGCGGTGCCGCACTATGCATATCTCAAGCTCAAGATGCCAGGCCCTCGCGGAGTCATTACGATAAATGGAAACACCGAACGCTCTCTCCGAACGGAGGAGCACACGGCGGCCCTGGCGGCGGAAGTATAGAGTAGCCTCTCAAGACAATTCTCCAATCCGGGCGTTAAACGTCCGGACAACGTCAAGCGCACCCGAAGTAACCTACAACAAAACCGGCTGGCACATTCTGAGCAAGCATAGCAGCGCGGCCCCAACCCCAGCCCTCGCCAGATGGCGATAGCGGTACCACGTGTACATAATAACGCTTTGGAAATACCATGGGCATAAGGGGAGGGGCACAACCACGGCACGCCCAGAATGCGGCTCAACCGCACTAGGGGCTCCCTATTCTACCGTTTCCTTTTTTTCTATACTTTCAGGACCCAACTATCCGGAAGGCCTGTCCGGCAATACACTCGCCGAACACACGATGCAACAGCCAGGGAGAGAACAAGCCACGTCAAATGTCCGGGTGGTCTCTATAACGAGCTAAATACCTGGTTTACTTAAAGTCTCGCAGCTTGCCCCTCGAGGGGGACATGTCAAATAATCCCATCTCTTGCTTATCGCACTATTTGTATCGTTCTGCTTTCATATCAGCCCTTTTTAATAAACAATACATAGCTCTTATCTATTATTGTATTCATCTATTTTTATACAAATATGTTCAGTCATGACATTATGCAACCGTACACTTTGGTACGGCCAATACACCAGGGGCTTAAGCACCCCATAACACGGTGTGAGAAGACCGAACACTCTCATGAGTGCACCACCCCGAACTTATAGCACTATATGCATCGGCTCCGAATCATGTCTTGGGTCAATAGTTGGGTTTGCCCGGCTCCAATGTTTTGGTACCTTATGTTCCACAATGTTGGCTAAGGTAGCACTGGGAGAACTACTGCGATTGTGCCCCAGTTGAGCAGGGTTAACACCTCAGTAGAGAAAGCTAAAACTGACCATCATGATAGTGCGAGAGACCGGTCGCTGTTCGCGAGGTTTTTCGAGTCCCTAAAGACTTATGCCGCTTAGAGCGAGGAGCCGGATTTATCTGGCCTAGGCGTGGATAGCGCCCCGAACTCTGTCTTCCGAATACTAGGGGCTTCGCCAAAATTTAAAATTATAGAATTCTATGGCTAAGTGAGAGTGATAAAGCATTATAAGTCCGATGGCCTTGTTCGTTGTGCTGGGCGCCTCCCTAGATGGACCCAAAAATGGGAACAAGAGCGCTCAGGTTTATCCCGAACACCCCAGCACTAGTGGCATGGGGGTAGAAGCCGACGACTTGCATCTCTCAGATTTGATAAACGGCCGCACAGAACGTAATATTTTAAATTAACAAGCGTTGCTTAGCGCATATGAACAAAATTTTCAGCGTACAGGATAACAGATGCGAGTCTACTCAAAAATTACATCTTTGGAGCATTCACCCACTATAAGGCGGGCACCCTTCAGGACGCCCTTATAATACATCTCGGGCTTGCGATACTCCTTGCCCGGCGGTGGCGCGTCCATCACAAGCTTCTCGGCGTCCATCTTGCCCCAGTGCACTTTAGCACGGGCAAGGGCCCGACGGGCACCTTCAATACAGACGGAACGCTTGATGACTTCAATCCATGGACAAGCGTCCACCAGCCACCGCACCAGACCGAAGTAGCTCCCGGACATGGCTTCTCTAGGCCACAGCCAAACTATGAGACCCTTCATGGCCTATTCAGCCACCTTGTGGAGCTCGACCAGCTGCTTCAGCTGGTCGCTCAGGGGCACCGGATGTCCGGCCTCAGCATATTGAGACCAGAACACCTTTTCCATCGAGCTCCCCTCCTCGGCTCGGTAGAACGCGACAGCATCAGACACACTACGGGGCAGATCGGCGAACGCTCCTGGAGAGCTCCGAATTCGGGTAAGTAACAGATAATTCGCTTTTATATGCTTGCTTTGCATAAAGAATGCCTTACCCGCCGCTATCTTCTTTATCGCCTCGATCTCCTGGAGGGCCTTCTGGGCTTCGGCCTTAGCGGTTTTGGCACTCTCAAGAGCCAAGGCGAGCTCCGACTCTCGAGTCTTCGAGTCATGCTCCAAACTCTCGTGTTTCTCCACGAGAGCCTGGAGATCTTGCGCACCTCCGCCACCCGCGCCTCCTGCTTCTCTCGCTCGGTGCGCTCCAAGGCTGCATTGTTTTCGACCTTGGACACCGCTTCCTTCAGGATCGCCACCTGAGTTGTGGCCCCTACAACATTCACGTTGGTCCTGGTTATTTGCAACCCAGTATTTCTATATACATTTACATACGGTATTACATACCTTCCTTGTCCTCGAGTTGCTTCTTGGCACGACCGAGCTCGTTCTCGGACCGCTCGAGGTTCTGCTTCAATGCGTCGACCTCCACAGTCAGTGCGGCAGAGGTCAGCAGCGCAGCCTGCATTCCCATATTAACATATTTATGTTAGACTCCTGCGTATATCTTTTTTTTAGATCCTTAGTCCGGCTTTTCTTTACGAACACCATACTGAGCATCAGGGGCTACTGTCTATGCGGTAACATTTTTATATGTTTTGAATACATACCTCAAAGCCTGTTAACAGGCTCGTACAGGCTTCTGTCAGCCCGCTCTTGGCGGACTGGACCTTCTGAATCACCACACTCATAACAATAGGCTTGCCCTTCCGGTTGGACGGAGGCGCCATTAAGCACCTCCAGCAAATTGTCCGGCGCCTTCGGTTGGACGGAGGTCGTCAACGTCGTAGGCTTGCCCTTCTTACGAAGGCGCCGCCTGTCGGATTCCGGAACCACTAAAGGTTCCGGAGCAGTGTCCGGCCCAGGGTCGGACTTAGACACCTCTAGGGCTTTACCCCCTTTGGGCCTGGAATCCGGGAGGTCGCCTTGCGGCGCCTCCAGGACCACCTCCTCCTAGTTTAGTCCCTTTTGGGACTCCACCTCGGCGTCGTCCGCAGGGAGCGGGGAGGAGGCCGTCAGAAGTGAAGCACTATTCAGATCCGACGAATCTAGGGAGCCGCTCGACGAATAGCCGAGCTGAGCCTTGGGCGGACTGCATGATTGAATTCGGCGTCAAAAGGTACCGTATAATAGAGGAGCGCCATAAGCTATTCGGGTATCTGGATACTTACGATTTTGCCAGGGGCTTGACCCTGGATGGCCATTCCTCCCCGCCGTCTTCGGCATCGGAGGCATAGTCCGGTGGAAGGGTCTTCCCCTTCTTGGACCCTCTGGCCTCCCCAGTTGGGGCGGCCTTCCTTTTCTTTCCTCCCCCTGCTGGAGGGGGAGAGGCTTCTTCTTCTTCCTCCTCCTTGTCCTCAGAGGCGGAGGATGCTTCGGGGTTGTCAGGCGATGAATCCAACACCACCAGGCGCCGGGAGCTCTTTCAGTCCCCGTGGCCTTCTTCTTGGCCTTCTTCTCCGGCACCACGTGAGGTGCCGGAACCAGCAGCCCCGTCTGCTGGGTCTTCTGGTAAGGGAGCCGGACAGTTAACCTGCCCGGACTTCTTCAGCCAGTCCTGTCAAAGGTAAGGGAGTTTAGATCCCACATAGAGTCAGGCTATGAAAAACAAGAGTCCTGTAAAGGGTAGAATAGCTTACCTCGCTGGCCTGACGCCGCGAGCTGAATCTGCGATCTTTGGTAGCGGATGCGGGGGCCTCGACGCCCTTAAACAGCACCTTCCAGGCATCTTCATACATAGTGTCGAAGAGCTTCCTCAAGGTTTGGTGTTGTGCCGGATCAAACTCCCACAATTTGAAGGCCCGTTGTTGGCATGGGAGGATCCGGCGGATGAGCATGACCTGGACTACGTTGACAAGCTTGAGATTCTTGTTCACCAGCTTTTGGACGCTGGCTTGAAGTCCGGTCAGCTCTTCCGAATCTCCCCACGTTAGGCCTGTCTCTTTCCAGGAGGTGAGCCGTGTGGGCAAACCAGATCGGAATTCGCTCAGTGATGTAGAACCAACCCGATTGCCACCCCTTTATTGTCTCCACAAAGGAGCCCTTGAGCCATAGGACGTTGGCCATCCGTCCCACCATGGCACCTCTGCACTCCGCTTGGCGGCCGCCCACTACCTTTGGCTTGACATTAAAAGTCTTCAGCCATAAGCCGAAGTGGGGCTGGATGCAGAGGAAGGCCTCACACACGACGATAAACGCCGAGATGTTGAGGATGAAGTTCTGGGCCAGATCGTGGAAATCCAGGCCATAGTAGAACATGAGCCCCCGGACGAACGGGTGAAGAGGAAAGCCCAGTCCGCGGAGGAAATGGGGGAGAAATACGACCCTCTCATGGGGCCCAGGGGTGGGGATGAGTTGCCCCTCATCTGGAAGCCGGTGCGCGATGTCGTCAGACAAGTATCCGGCCTTCCTCAACTTTTTCATTTGCCCCTCTGTGACGGAGGAGGCCATCCATCTACCTCCCGCTCCGGACATGATTGGAGAAGGTTGAGGTGGGAAGTGCGGACTTGGGCGCTGGAGCTCGAGTGCGCAGGGATGGATAAGCAAAGGAGGAAGAAGGCATAAGTGGAAAGGGTGGATCCTTATCCCCTTATATGGGCGGCCGAAACTATAAGCCCCCACTAGCCTAATAAAACTCGCTTATCTCCCAAGCGCCGTGGTTAATGGCGCGGTTGGGTTACCCACACCCATATTGATGAGAATCCCGGAATAAGGGGACATGATCTCTGCTTTGACAAGACGTGCCAAGGAAACCGCCTCGCTAAACGCGCTAAGGAGGAACAGTAAAATCATTCGAATAAAGGCTTGGCCGTGGCGTGATGTCACGCTGCGGAATACGTCAGCAAATTAGATTTGTGCATATATTATTCTCTCTACGGTGGTATGTGGAACTTATTTTGCAGATCCGGACACTATCCTTGTGTTCAACATCTTCTATGAAGTATTCGGAGGAGGAACCCGCCTTGCAATGTCGAAGACAATTTGCGCGCCGGACTTGTCGTCATTGAAGCCTGGTTCAGGGGCTACTGAGGGAGTCCTGGATTAGGGGGTGTCCAGATGGCCGGACTATGACCTTTGGCCGGATTCCCGGACTATGAAGATACAAGATTGAAGACTTTGTCCCGTGTCCGGATAGGACTTTCCTTGGCGTGGAAGGCAAGCTTGGCGATATGATATGAAGATCTCCTCCCATTGTAACCGACTCTATGTAACCCTAGCCCTCTCCGGTGTCTATATAAACCAGAGAGTTTTAGTCCGTAGCACGAACAACAATCATACCATAGGCTAGCTTCTAGTGTTTAGCCTCTCTGATCTCGTGGTAGATCAACTCTTGTACTACCCATATCATCAATATTAATCAAGAAGGAGTAGGGTTTTAGCACCATCGAGAGGGCCCGAACCTGGGTAAAAACATCGTGTGCCTTGTCTCCTATTACCATCCGCCTAGATGCACAGTTTGGGACCCCCTACCCGAGATCCGCCGGTTTTGACACCAACACCCACCTTTCAACTCCTATGGCTAAGCGAAAGTGTTACATCTATATAGTCCGGTTGCCTGGTCTGATGTGCGATCACCTCCTTAATGGACCAAGACGTTGGATCAAGTGTGTTCTGCCTATCTTATCGAACACCCCCGCATTACGCATGGGGGCTAAAGCCAACGACTGCTAACTTTCATGCTATATGAATACATAAACAACCATACAGGAGACATTATAATACTTTCAGGCAAAAGTATAGAACACAACCTCCATAATCAAACATATAATTTTCATAACTAATAAGTTCATCATTCAAACATGACATTCTTGGAGCACTGGGCCTCTATTCTACGAGCACCTTCTATAACCTGCTCAAAATAGTGCTCGGTTGGGTCTTGGCTTCCAGCCGGACCCTGGGTTGCAATGCGGATGGCCTCCATATCCGCCTAGTATGTTTTCACACGGGCAAGAGCCATCCGCGCACCTTCTATGCAGGCCGATCTCTTCATGGCATCAATCTGCACCCTGGCGCCAAATACTCGTTGCACCAGACCAAAGTAAATGTCCGGCTTCGGCTCCTTCGACCACAAATGGTCTATTACAGACCTCATTGCAAGGCCGGACAACCTATGGAGATCGGCTATGGCGGCCATCTTCTCACTCAAGGGCAAGGAGCGCACTGGAGCATCAAATTGCGACCAGAACAGCCTCTCCATTTTATTATCCTCATGATCCTTGAATAACTTGGTTGCATCAGCCACACTCTTCGCCAAGTCCGCATACTCATCTACGGCGCTCCATAGCTTATCCAACAGAGCATACTTTGGATCCAAAAACTTCATCCGCAACACATACGGTCTTCCGGCCGCGATTTCTCTGGCTTGTCGAAGTTCCTCCCGTGCGTCTCTAATCTGAGAGCGCATCTCCTTGGCCGAATCCGTCGCCTTCTTCAGATCGGCCGCCTTTGTTTGATTCTCCTTTTGGAGAATCTCATACCGACCGGCGGCGTCCCTTAGCTCCACAGCCATCTTGGCTATCTTCTCCTCGCTTCGGAGACGAGCGGCCTGTTCGGCTCTTAATTCTTCGGCTGCCTTTAGAGCAGCCGCATTGCTAATCCAGGCTTGTTCCTTGGCTAGAGCAAGCTCCGCCCTCAGGGCCTCAACGGCAGTAGCTCCACCTGTAACTACATAACACCACATTAGTATTTGAAACCTTATTGCAAAGATAGATGTGGATATAAGAAAGCATACTCTGTGACTCCTCGAATCGCTTGTTCACAAGCATGACGTCGACCTCCACAACGCCAATCTGCCACCTCAATTCGGCACATTCAGCGGCCTGGTCTATTGCTGAACCCTTAGCAACCTGCACATCAATGCAGGTGCGATCATAATCTGGGAGTGTGATCCTCCGTTTGCCGCCATGGGCTGCCATCCGCAGTCTCAGGGGCTACTATCTATACAGAGCGCATGTATCGCGTGCGGTTCAACTAAAAATTACGGCTTACCTCAAAGACTTTGAGCAGACTCTTAAAAGCTTCATTTAAACCACTTGTGGCGGAGGAGATTTTCTCCAACACCATACCCATTAGGTTACGATGACCCTCCAAGAGATCAGCTGACTCCAGGAGGCCCGTCAGCGCGTTCGTTCGGACTCCGGTCTCTCCCGGATCCTTTTCGTTGTCCGCCATGGGAGCCGAACGCGCTGGGCTCGGGGCGGCCGAAGTGTTAGCTTCCGGCCCCATTGGATCCGGACTCCTCCGTGACGATACCTCAGGTTCGCCCGCCCCACAGGGCGGAGAGGCTGGTGGGGTTTCACTCTCCATCATCTTCGGAAGAAGATCCCCCAAGGACGAACCCTGTTGAGATGAACTGCTAGCCGGACTACAAAAACATGTCCTAGTCATTACTCTTAGAGGGAGAAGCAATAAGATCCTTTCTTAAATTAAACTTACAGCTTGATGGAGGGCTGGCCCATTGGTGGGCGCTGTACGGTGAGGACGCCCTTCGAAGCAGGGTCCTTTGGCGAAATTCTTTTCCCTTGTTTAGGCGCCTCCGTCTCCAAATCTACGGAGGCGTCCCTTTTCTTCCCGTGGGGAGAGGAAACCTCAGATTCGCCCCCCTGGTTCCCCTCCTCTGTGGAGGCGTTGATTCCTCCGGCTCGGATGCGCAGCGAGTGAGGCCTACTCTTGGCCTCCCCACTCTCCCCTTCAGCTTTCTCTGGTGGCACCCGGCTAAGTGTCCGTTCGAGAATCCTGGCCATTGTCGGGCCAGGCGAACCTTCGGGAAGAGGGGCCAGACACCTGATCCTCTCCGCCTTTCTAAGCCAATCCTTGTTGCGGATAGTGTTTAGAACAATGCTATGACAAATATAAGCTAGATGTTCGGTTATCGGGTTACTTACTTGTGTATTGAGGCGATTGCAGCTCAGGCCCGCATCCTCGGTGGTGTCCGGACACTTTATTCGTGGTCCGAAGAACAATTTATACATCCCTTCGGGCGTCATGCCGAAGAAGTGTTGAATGGTCCGCGAACCTTCTTGATTGAATTCCCACATCTAGAGAGGCCGGCGTTTGCACGGCAAGATCCGCCGGACTAGCATTACCTGGATTATTTTGACGAGACTAATGTCCCTCTCGAGGAGCTCTCGAATGCGGCTCTGAAGCATTGGTACATCATTCGCAGGCCCCCAGTCTAGTCCCACGTTGGCCCATGATGCCAATGGAGGTGGAGGGCCCGAGCGGAAGGCCGGCGCGGTCGCCCACTTTGAGCCTCGGGGAGCTATGACATAGAACCACCTCCGTTGCCACAAATCGGATACCTTCAGGAAGGAGCCTTCGGGCCATGGGGCATCAGCATTCCTGCATATTTTGGCACCTCGGCACTCTGCGTGTCGCTCCCCAATTATCTTCGGCTTCACATCAAAAGTCTTGAGCCACAAGCCGAAGTGGGGGGCAATGTGAAGGAAGGCTTCGCACACAACGATAAATGACGAGATGTGGAGGATGGAATCCGGAGCTAGATCATGGAAATCTAGCCCGTAGTAGTGCATGAGCCCCCTCACGAAGGGATCAAGGGTGAGACCTAAGCCCCGGAGGAAGTGGGAGACAAACACGACGCTCTCGTTGGTCTCGGGAGTGGGGATAACCTGTTCGAGAGCAGGAAGCCTGTGCTTGACATCGGCGGTCCAATACCCGACCTCCCTGAGCTTCACAATATCCTCCTTCGTGACAGAGGAGGCCATCCATCGGCCTTGATGGTCAGATCCGGACATGATTGAAGATCCAGAGGGCTTAAGCTTAGGTTTGGGGTGTTGGAACTCAGGGCGCGAGATGTGCGAGCATGGAGATAGAGGGATAGGCCTCGGCCCCTTTATAAAGGGGGAAGAATATCAAGCATCCCTGAACGTGGTCGTTTGGGACTTGCCTAAAAACACGGGGTCATGCCAGCAGGCACGGTTGGATTACCCATACCCGTATTGATGAGAAACCAGCAATAAGGAGAACATGATCTCTGCTCTGACAGGACGTGCCAAGGAAACCGCCTCGTGGTGTGTGCGGTAGCAAGTTGTGAAAACGGTTTGAATAAAAACCGGACCGTGGTGTGATGTCACTTTTCGAAGAATTGTCAGCAGATTGAATTCGTGGATTATTATTATTCTCTCTATAGTGGTGTATGGAATGTTATCTTGCAGAGCCGGACACGGTCTTTGTGTTTGGAATCTATCTTGGAGTATTCAGAGATGGAACCCGCCTCGCAATGCCGAAGACAATCTACGCGCCGGACTCATCGTCATTGAAGCCTGGTTCAGGGGCTACTGAGGGAGTCCTGGATAAGGGGGTATCCGGACAGCCGGACTATATGCTTTGGCCGGACTGTTGGACTATGAATATACAAGATAGAAGACTTCGTCCCGTGTCCGGATGGGACTCTCCTTGGCGTGGAAGGCAAGCTTGGTGATTCAGATGTAGATCTCCTTCTCTGTAAACCGACTCTGTGTAACCCTAGCCCCCTCCGGTGTCTATATAAACCGGAGGGTTTAGTCCGTAAGACCGGGGATCATCATCAACAATCATACCATAGGCTAGCTTCTAGGGTTTAGCCTCTCTGGTCTCGTGGTAGATCAACTCTTGTAATACTCATATCATCAAGATCAATCAAGCAGGAAGTAGGGTATTACCTCCATCGAGAGGGCCCGAACCTGGGTAAAACATTGTGTCCCCAGTCTCCTGTTACCATAAGCCTTAGATGCACAGTTCGGGACCCCCTACCCGAGATCCGCCGGTTTTGACACCGACCATGAGCCCAAGAATAAATGGGCCCTGAGAAGGCCGAAAGATAACATGGGCTAGAAATGGCCCAATGGAATAATGGGTCGTTAATGGGTATACAGTGATACACTATTCATTACGGGTCAGTTTCACCACGGGCCGTTAATGGGCCAAGAGTTACAAAGGGCCTCATATGGGCCGAAAGACGTTATGGGCCATACATGGGCCGGAAGTTAAAAAAGGCTGGAATCATATTGGATGGCCTAGATGATGCTACTGGGCCTAATTCGGAGAGGTCGTAACGGGCCCTGGGTTAGCGGGCTGTAAATGGGCTATATGTGAACATGTCGTTAACAGGCTTTCCGTGGGCCGGCCCGCCACCTTTTGACCAAGTCAAACGGGCCGGCCTTTCACAGGAATGGGCCTTTGTTGGGCCGTGCCATGTGTCGACGTAGCGCCTTGGGTCCAATGAGTGGATGACATCTGTCCAAATGGTGAGCCGACACGTGTTTCCTCCGGCCAATGATGATTTTACACGTGGAAAATCCCCATTGGTCGGGGTTGTTAACGGGTTATCGGATCCAAAACCGGACCCGATAGCTTAACAATGTTCCATTATGGTGGATGCCACGTGTCGGTCACCCTTGACGAAAGCACTTCTGTGATGTGCGATTTATCGTCATGGAAGTGGACACTTCCGTGATGATAATTTTGGTAATGTCATGGAACACTTCTATGATAGCACATGTATGACTATCTTGATTCTGTCATAAAATCGTCATGGATGTACATGCATGAAAAAAAGTGACCTACTGTGACAAACACGTATCATCACGGAAGTGTATTTTTTTGTAGTGTTGGGGGTTCTTCTCACAAGGAGGTCTTGAACTCCATGGGAGTAGGGGTAAGTGGATGTGCAAAGCTCTATCTCAAATGAGCTCTAATCTTTTCTAACCCTAGGCGGAGGAGGGGATGGTCTATATATAGTGATAGTACAACTGGAACAAGTGGAAGGGGTACATGGGCCTTCGGCCCGTTTACTGTGCATAGACAGGGGCTAGATGTCCAAGCCTTCACGTTAAGCCGGATGTCCAAGCCTATGGTGGGATGTCCGGGCTGGCTCTGGCTTTGGTGTTGTAGGGTTCTGCCGGATTTCCGGGCAAGGGCCAGATGTCCGGGTCTTGTAGCTTGTCTATGGCTGGGTTGCTGTTGTAGTGGGATTAAACAGGAGCCGGATGTCCGGGTCCTGTAGCAACTTCACGGTCTTCCTTCTTGAGTCTCATCGTCCTTGCACTTGGGGACATGTCCATCATTCCGAGCATCTCCGAGAGGGTCTTCTTGGTACCTAAGCACACATACCATTCCAGATTGAGGTAGTAGCCATGTCTCACATGAGTCATACGCAGTGTCGCTAAGGAGAGATGTCGCCTCGGTCTCAAGAGCTCTTGCACGTGCTCATGTCATCGGTCCACTTGGCACTTGAGGATATGAAGGCTACTCCATGGGGATGACCGTAGGATGATCCGCATTAGGTGGGTTGTGAGACAAAGGTGGGGGATGACATGTGGGGTCGGGCTGTTGGAGAGAGAGAGAGAGAGAGAGAGAGCATGCGACGTGGCTGGGTTGGCTTGTTGGGCCTCGTCCTAGTTAGCTGACTTGGCCGAGCTGCCCCTTTTTTGTTTTATTTCCTTTTTCTTCTCTGTTTTTCTGATATGCTCTCTATTTTCATTTTTGAAATTTGAATTTGAATTTTCTCCAAAAGAGAAAATGTCCCTCAAATACCTCGAGATTATTCCTGACTTCTAGAACATTTCTCCAAGGGTTTTTTACAAACTAATTATTTGTCAAATAACTAATGGGCCTATTTGCAATGTTATTTCCTATTTTCTATTTGCTTTTTATTTCTAGAGTTCTACTTATAGTTTATTTGCTCATTTAAAACTATGTTCAGACTCTGGTTCACTCGAAATAAAATAGGGCATATGCATATAATCTTTGGAAATTTCTTTCTTGCCCTAATGCAAATTTTGAAAATGGAATTTGGGTGGGGCCTCCATGGCTTTCAAGTGAATTCAAATGTTGGTTTGAATTCAAGAGTTGGCCTTGTTGGTCTTAGAAACCAATATGAAAAGAAGTCATGGATGCATATGCTTCTAGCTTCACAACCAGAATTTAGAAAAAAAATTGGATTGTAATACTTGTGGAGCACGCACAACTACTCAATGATCTTGTGAGAATATGTGAACCCATAATGGAAACCAAAGAGCTAATGCTTGAGTTGTGCACTTAATTATTATTTTTGTAAGAACCATGTATTTTCGGTACAAACATTTGTTATTTACGTGCAATGTTTGCGTGTATGGTGTATGTCCATGGATTTGCATGTATTTGAGAGTCCGGATTTGAGGTATGTGGATGCCGGGTGAGACATATGAGGAGTCGTCCGGCTGCGTCCGAGGGTGTGCCCTGGCGCGTCCGCAGACATATAGGGCGCCGGATTTGCCAAGTCCGCCTGTAGATGCTCTTAGGGCAACTCTAACCGATCCCCTATAACTGGTTAGAGGAGTAAAAATTCGGTTTTATCCCTCTAATCGGCACCTAGTCGATCCCAATAGCGTTAGCGGAGAATAAATTATCCTCAGCCGCACAACCCGCCCCTATTTCTACTCCACCACTCGTGCTTGGAGGAAAAAAATCCCCTCCACTACCTCCCCCACCCCATTCCCACACCGCATCTACGCCGACGTCATCCTTCCCACCCCTGCTGGCCACCGCCCGCCACCGCGGACGCTACGTTGGCTCCGTTGCGGTCCTTGACCACCTGAATTTTTGCCTCTCTCGCTCCATTCTACGGCTTCCGCCACCACCAAATTTGACGCATCCGCCACCGGCGACTGTGCCTTGCCATGGATTGGCCAGGTACCGGGCATAACCTCGGCAATGCCTTTGCGCTTCATGCAGGTATTAACTCCGCCTCTAGCCGCTTAGATCTCTCCTGACGGTGGTTTGCCGGCAAAGACACGCCCGGGCTCGGCGTTGGCCCAACGGCTCGTTGGGTCCCCATTGCTAGTCATAAAGTGCAACGACTGCCCACGGCAGGTGGTGCACCGAGTTTCCACGACACGGGAACATCCCGAATGAGTGTTCTTCAAGTGCAAAAAGATGGAGTATGTGTTTTTTTATTTGGTTGTTCACCGGATTTGGCACAATTTTGATAGATCATTCTTTGTTTTGTTTGTAGGATGGATACAAGTTTTGGTATTGGGAAGAAGATTACATCGATCTATTAATAGCACGAAATTTGATAGATGTTCGTGCACTCATTGTTACAATAGAGGTTAGAGATGAGACTAGATGCGAAGCAACATCGAATTGTCGGAATCAAAGAAGAAAGTAGTGTGCAAGCTCGAGAAGCCAGCGGAGAGAATCAACAAGTTAGAGAAAATATTAATTCAACTAGTGGAGCGGTTATGGAAGTTGGATATCTTTTAAAGTGTCTAATTATGGGAAAAATTGGTGAATTATGTACTGAAATGTATTAAAATGTTGTTGAATGAAATAAAAAGGACAACGCTAACGCCCACACATGTGGTGGGAGCCAAAACCCGCCCACACACCTTATAACACACAGACTGTGTCACGTCACCGCATACATGCACATGGAATCTTTTTGGATTTTCAGTTTTTCAAATGTTTTATCTCTTAAATAAAAATCTGATTGAAATTCCGTTTTCACCATTGAATCCCTCACGACGAGATCTTCGAAACTAGATCTCATATCAATATATTTCGACGAATTTTTTTTGGGTTAAAAGTTCCCATGTCTATTGTATATGAATTGCCATGATGTTTACATTGAAGTTGCCATGATATGTTTCAGCTACTTTCTTCTACATTTAGAAGTAATTTTGACATATTATAAACGGGAAATTAAGAAACTAGACTTGACGTGAACCATAAACTAAAATTTCCATGATACATGCACTTAAAATTGCCATGGTTCATACAAAAAATATTTTTTATGGTCAAAGCACTGGAATTGCTATCATCCAAAAACTAAAATTGCCATGCTCTACAAACTAAAATTGCCACATGGCAACTTTAGTTTAAGCACTATGGCAACTACAGTGTAAACATCATGGCAACTTTTGGGCAGTTTTTTTTCGTCAAAACATATCAACATGGGATCTAGTTTTGAAGATCTCGTCGAGACGGATTTAATGCTGAAAATGGATTTTTAATTTGATTTTTTAATTAGGAGATAAAATATTGTTAAGCCAAAACCAAAAAGATTCCTGCTGATGTCATATGTCCATACGTGGCAAAATGAGTGGTGATTGAGGCGTGTGGGCGATGTGTAAGATGCCACACGTGTGGGCGTTAGTTTTTTCGAATAAAAAAGCAATGAAATGTGTTTCGGTGGTCGAAAATGAAATGCGAATAAAAAATACATTTACTCCATTACATATGGATGATCGAGTAGGTTCAACGAAAACTTAGTGGAGTAAAAATACTCCATTGAGGTTTTACTCCACCCGATCCTCGTTATATATATATACACAACAGATCAATTAGAGTTTCCCTTAGAGCATCTACACCCGGGCACCACAAACCGGTCTCAAACGCCCGGGCAGCCCGCCCGGCCACTGGCCGGTCACAAAAATCTGACCCATACAGGCGCCTTGAACGGGTCTCAAACGCCCGGGCTGACCAACACCTCTCATATCCATCTCAAATATGGGGCACCTGGGCATGCCCGTCATGTAGGACTCACGATGGGATCCCATGCGAAAACATGATACGTCTCCAATGTATCTATAATTTTTTATTGTTCCATGCTATTATATTATCTGTTTTGGATGTTTTATATGCATTATTATGTTATTCTATATTATTTTTGGGACTAACCTGTCAGAGTTTTGGGAACAGGGGTACCCAGACTTGCCTGCTTGCGGCCTGTAGCATGGCTCAAGAAGTGGCCCAGTACGACCCATCTACATCAACTCAAGTTCAAGACCCTCGCGAGGGGCCAAGCCTCACGGGGCGGACGACAGGCAGCTTCCTCAGGCGCAGCCTCGTCAGGAAGGCTCGCGAGGAGGCGGAGAGATCAAGGCGGGGGTACCTCATGAGGTGCCCGTGACGCAAGCCATGACGATCGAGGCCAGGCGGGCGCCGGCCTGCGCAGTGTCCTTGTTTCCCCTTTGGTGCAATGGGAGCAAGAACAGGCCAAGGTATCAAGCAAAGGCTACCATTTCGGTGCAACAAGTCCAAGACCAGTAGAACGGCAGGATGGAGGTCATCGTGGAGCCCAAGACGGCGTCATCGTCAGAGTCTTTAGCAGGCGAGGACCAACTTTAGTCAGGATAAGTGTACTATATGTTCCCCTTTAAAATGGCCAATTGTTGGCGCCCTTCCCGCTCAATATTTGGGAAGAGGACCAGGGCCTCACTCTATAAATAGGGCTAGCCGGCATAGTAGAAAGGGATCCGGATCCAATCCTTCCTAAGAGGCATCACCTCTGCCAAGAACATCCCTCGCGAGGTTGTTCTTCTCTTGTATTGTTCACCATCAGCCCCAGAGGCAATCCACCACACACACACTGGAGTAGGGTATTACACCACCATGGTGGCCTAAACCTGTATAAATCTTGTGTCTCTTGTGTTGTTCTTCTTCGCTAGCTTAGATCCTCAATGAGGCGACGAGATGTGAGTTGGTAGGGGAGCGATCTCCATGCGCACCCCAGAGTTCGAACCTCAAGGGTCTGCCGGAACCCACAATCTGACATTTGGCGCGCCAGGTAGGGGTGCGCTGGAATCCTTCTTCTGCTGCCTCGTGCTCCGTCGCGTCGTCATCCTCATGTCCGTCGACCCGACGGGCAACGCCAACCCCTGGGCGGCCTGGCCCACCCGCGCCGAGCCGCCTGCCCAGGGCGACCTCAACCTTGTGCCCCAGGCAGCCCGCGCTCCATAGGGCGATGCGGCCAGGCACCGCCTGCCCTCACGCCATGGCAGGTGCGGTCAGTAGCAAAGGCTTCAAGCCACGCCGCGGCCACAACACCATACACCCGACGGGAGCAGGCGAACTAAAGAGTCGCACTCACGGTGGCCCGGGAACTACTACGATGCAGACTGCTGGAAGGTGGCTATGACGTGCTGCTGGAGTGAGTGGCAGAGCTCCTGGGCTCCGCTGCCTCGAGAGCTCATCCCTTCTGCATCCAGCTGCCACCCCAGATCCAGGGCGGACCGTATGGAGGCCTCGTACGTGCCCGTGCAACTCCGAGCGGGTTCCAAGGCCTCCTCAGCGCTAATCTGGCCGTCAGCGCCGGGCGACCAGCAGCGCCGGCTCCACCTCCGGCCGGCGAGGGAGCATTTGCTGCAGCCCACGGCCCCAGCGGCCGCCACGCTACCACCCCCAAGACAGCACTTCAAGCAGGACTGCGTGGCGCATGGGGCACTACAACAAGATGTTTGGGCGGTGGCCCCGAAAGCCTATGTACACCATATGGTGGATCAAGGGCGCGCGCTGGAAGAGGACCACGGCTTGTTCCTTGGGCCAACTTGGGGGAAGAGGTGCCGGAGGCTGGGCTCTTTCAGGAACCCCAAGGGAGCATCAACGACCATGCTGGCGGCAGCAACTATCGGGTACCGCTAATTCCTCAGGGGCAGGCTTACGCTAACCATGGGTCGCAGGAGGTACAGGTCGCCACAGCAGATGGCTGCCCCAACGCTGCAGCCTCCTATCCCTCAGGAGGAGGGCACTGGGGGCTGCAGGAGAGGGGCCAAGATCCGGGCTCGCCCCCGCGGCGCTCGGAGCAAGGCGTTCTCAGGAGGTAGGCCCTTTGCCGGGGAGGTGCCTCAGGGCCTGCCCCCGGCAGAGGACCCGTGGTCGTCGGGGGAACCGCTGGCGACCGCTCTATCCCATCGGCGGCGTCCTTCGTCTTTGATCGCCGTCGGTGGCAATAGAGTGTGGCACAAGGCGGAGCCCTCGTCTGGCGATATGAAGCAAGGCCGGTACCTATGAAGAAGGCCCAGTGTCTGTGAAGCTCGCCGCCCGTGACACTCTCACGTAATAATGAGTTAGGGGCTGTACACGCCCCGGAGTCTCCGGAGAGCCGCCCTCGGGCCTCGGGGGCTCCCGCCCACGCCCAGTGGCAGCACTTAGCTCCGCGCTGGTGAGAAGACGTCGAAGACTAGACTAGGTGCCGGACGTGGCTTCTTTTTGCCTTTTGCCTTGTTTTCTCCGTTGTCAAGCTGCTTCGATTTGAATTTAAGTTGGATTTGAGCTTGAGACTTGCGTGTGTTTGGGGAAGGGGTGTTTAGTCTCGTTCGAGCAATCTCTCACATTCTGGTTTCGGCCTTGCGTCCAAAGTTAGCGTCAGCTGCCTCCCCTCGCAAGCCCCTCGCGAGCCAGGCTGGGCCAAGCACGTCTATAATCTGGACCGCTGTCGCCACGCCCTCTCAGGAGGTTCTCATCGCAGGATCAATGGGTTCACCCAGAAGACACTCAAGGCACTGCGGCCCCCGCAGGCTCGCTCGGGACCCGCCCGGGTCAAAGGTACACAGGTCAGCTGACCCATCGTGGGGCCATTAGCTCAGCTTAAGCATACATACAGTGTTATGTCTACAAGTATACTAACTGCAAACCTTTACACGAGGGGCTCCCCCTCCCAAAATGCTCTTATGATCTTCAGGGCCAAGCCCGAACTCTCTCCGCGCAGGGTAAACAGCGGAGGTGGCATGCGATCAATCGGACAAATCTCCCAATGCATCTTCAGGAACGCCTCCGGAGGCATCACTGGCGTCACTGGCCTCACCATCGCCCGGGCCATCGCCGTCATCAACGTCATGCTCATTCACAACACCGCCCTCATCGACAACCACGACCACGCCGTCGTCATCAGTGGCGAAGGCCCTGACAAGGGCGTACACGTTGTCCTCCACCCACTGCGCCAAATCGCCCCGGATGGCTATAGGCACCGGGGCGATGGCGGCATCAAAGTCGAAATGAGGGTCCCTATCTTCAAGATAACTAAAGACGCGGGAGAAAGCACGTCCAAGCAGGGCTCGACTCCTCTCCTCAACAAGCCTGTTGGCCCTGTCAGAGCGGGTCTCCAGCTGCTTCACCACGTCTGTAAAGAACCGGAGGTTGCCAACGTAGTTGATTACGCGAGGCTCCGCAGCGGCCACCTCGCAGATGTTGCCCAGGGCCGCGTTGGCCCTCTCCCTGAGTGTTCGGAGCATGAGGCCATGCACATGCTCCAGGGTCTGCCGCTGACGGATCTCGTCCTCATTCCGTCGTGCAACGGCCTCGGCTTCATCAACCCTCTATCAGAGAAGAAGCAGCCCGATGCGGGAAGAAGCCAGCTCCGCCTGCGCCGCGCCAAGGGCGGCCGCGGAGGCATCCGAGCGCCGCGTCACTTCAGTCAGCTTGGTCCTGAGGGCAGCGGTCCTGCCCTCAGCTTCGGCCCTGATCAGCCCCAACCTCCTTTCGTACTCGCGCTCGAGACTCAAGCGAGCTTCCGCCACACGGCGGTCGACCTCTTCTTGGACATGGGCCTCCCTCGCGCCAACTTTGTCCTCCGCCTGGGCCACCAGGCGCTCCCTCGTCTCCAGGCGCTCGAGGTCAAGATTGCGCTCAGCAGCCTCCAACATCAGCGCCTCCTCACGCCTCTGGAGCTCCGCCTCGACATCAGGTGTTCCCTTCAGTGACACAAGGGCCGCCTGGCGCAGCTCAACTTGTCGCTCTAGAGAATTGCTCCAGGCCTGGAGCTCCCATGCGCGTTCCTCCGCAGCCTTGCACCGGCAGTCTGCTTCCTGGGCCTCCTCGACGGCTTGGGAGCAGGCCTCCCGCGAGGCCACCAGCGATGCCTCAGCCTTCGCGTTTTCAAGATCACGCTGGTGATGCACAAGGCTGACGGCCACCTTCAGCTTGCGCCTCTCGTCAGCGAGGCGCAGGCCTTCGGCCTCGAGGCGTGCATCCTCGCCAACAAGCTCTACCCCAAGCTGATCCACCGCATCCGCCGCCTTCTGAAGGAACTCACGACAAAGGGCGCTGCGCTCCCGAGCGCGCCTAAGCACGTCTTCCGCGTTGTCCTCCGCCCCTGGCGCATGCGGAGGGACCTGAGGTGGCACGCCTCCTCTCGGCAAGGGGTTGGGGGCTGGTACCCCCATAATTGTCGGGTGAGCCCCGCCAGGGATCCAGCTCGGCGCCGGCTCGTCCCCCGAGGAGGAACTCAAGATCGACTTCAGCCAGTCACCATCTACAACTAAAGATGGAGTGTGGGGCAGGCTGGCAGTGCCCCAAGGGAACTTGCAAAGGAGAGACACGAGGCGCGCGGGATCAAGATGCTCCGCGGGGCAGCCCACTTCTCCTAGCAGCCCCACGGCAAGGGCGGTACTCGAGCTCGGGGCGCTCAGAATCGGCGGAGAAGGTGAAGCTTGAGGGGATGGCTCCCCGGCCGTCTCCATGAACTCGGCAGGAAGGGCCCTGAAAGACTATAATCAGCTGAAGCATCGGGAAAATAAGGAACCGAGAAGGAAGAGGACTTACTCATCGATGGCAAAGTACTTCCTGCGCTTCAATAGGCGGCAGGGGCGATCATCGCCACCCAATGCTTCCTTTCTCTTGCGGAGGGCCTCGAAGTCTACACGGAACCGACCCAAGCGCTCAGCGCGGGGGTCGGTCTGCGGCGCGGAGGAGGCATCAAGAGGAACAGCGTCGGAGGCATCGGCCTGGGACATGCCGCCAGGCGCCGCCTCGTGAAGGACAACTGGGGCCTCGGGATCCCCAGCCTCAGGAGCCGCAGGCTGCAATCCCTCGCCTGCCACCGCTCCGGAGCGGGCTTCGGGGGATGCTGCCCCCGGGGCTTCGCGCGGCATCGACATCTTGACAACAGCCCCCTCGGCCCCCGGCAGTCCTCGCCTCCCAGCTCCGTCACTCGTGGCAGGACCACCGTGGGCAACCGGAAGAGCAACAACAGGAATTGGGTTCTCGCGGGGCCCCGTGAGGCTGACTGGGCGCAGCCCCCATTCATCGAAGCTGGGCATCTGCTTCACAAAGTCGGCCCTGCCTGAGCAAAGATACAAGAGAGTAGCTGCGTGGGGAAGGGTCGCCAGTCAGGACCTTGAGCACCGCCCTCAGCACTTCGGGCGCCAGATCTTCCTCCTGGAGCCTCATAAGGTCTTCACGCCCCGCAAAGGCCCACATCCGGCGGGAATGACGCTGGAGAGGAGCAATGCGGTGCTGAAGGAACTCCTTCACCACCTTGGGCGCCATCACATCGAGCGCCCTCAAATTCCTGAAGCGACGCCAGACGAAGGCGAGCCAGGGGCTCGTGAGCATCTCATGGCCCCAACCCGAGTTGGGGACAATGGGCAAGGTTGGGTGCGAGAGCAGGGGGCTGGGCACTCTGACATCCACGTACAGCCACCGCTCTCGGAACCCGGCCGTAGGAGGAGGAAGGCTAAAATCGATCCCCGAAGCAGTCGTCTCCGGCACGGCGAGGAAGCTCATGCACCCCGAGCATTGAGTGGGGTCACTCAGGCGCAAAGAGAAGAAGTGGCGCAGGAGGGCAACAGAGGGAAGAATACACACCATGGCCTCGCAAACAAAGGCGAAAACGGCAAGGAGAGTAATGGATTCGGGACCCAAGTGCATCATATGGATCTGATAATGGGAGAGCACAACATTGAAGAAAGCGGAAAAGGGGGGAACCAGACCCGCCCACAAGGCATCAGCGAAGAATCGGACCTCGGTGACTACCCTGTCGAAGGAGGAGTGAGATGCGGGCCAGACCATCATCCTCCCGCACTCGTTGAAGATGGTGGCGAGGGCAGAGCTGACCTTGTCCAAGGCTTCTGGGTTGAGTATGATCGACCGACCAACGGCAGGAGCCGCTGCCGGCGGCGAGCGGGGCGAAGGCACGGGCTTCTTCCCCCTCTCTTTCTTCGCTGGTGCCATGGTGACGGGAAGGGGGGAGAGAATTCGAGTTGGATTGGAAGTGGAGGTTGGAGCTCAAGAGGAAGGAAGAACAGGGGACACGCGAATGGCGAAAGGGGAATAACTGTGTGCAACCGCGGGTCTGCCTAGCCGGGTGCGTAATGAGGGGCGTGGGGAAAGGAGACGCCCATGTCCAATCAACCGCCATGCGGCGCCCAAGGCCGCAGGCTATTGGGCCCGCAGCGCTTCACAGTTGCCCCTTCGCTTCTCTGCTAAGCCAAGTCCGGGCGCGCCTTGGGCCCGAGGGCTACTATCGGTGTTCTAGGAACGGGGGTACCCAGACTTGCGTGCCTGCGGCCTACAGCGTGGCTCAAGAAGTGGCCCAGTACGGCCCATCTACATCAACTCAAGTTCAAGACCCTCGCGAGGGGCCAAGCCTCGCGGGGTGGACGACAGGCAGCTTCCTCAGGCGCAGCCTCGTCAGGAAGGCTCGCGAGGAGGCGGAGAGATCAAGGCGGGGGTACCTCGTGAGGTGCCCGTGACACAAGCCATGACGATCGAGGCCAAGCAGGCGCCGGCCTGTGCAGTGTCCTTGTTTCCCCTTTGGTGCAAAGGGAGCAAGCACATGCCAAGGTATCAAGCAAAGGCTACCATTTCGGTGCAACAAGATCAAGACCAGCAGAACGGCAGGATGGAGGTCATCGTGGAGCCCAGGACGGCGTCATCGTCAGAATCTTTAGCAGGCGAGGACCAACTTTAGTCAAGATAAGTGTACTAGATCTTCCCCTTCAAAATGGCCAATTGTTGGCGCTCTTCCCGCTCAATATTTGGGAAGAGGACCAGGGCCTCACTCTATAAATAGGGCTAGCCACCACAGTAGAAAGGTATCCGGATCCAATCCTTCCCAAGAGGCATCACCTCTGCCAAGAACATCCCTCGCGAGGCTGTTCTTCTCTTGTATTGTTCATCATCAGCCCCAGAGGCAATCCACCACACACACACTGGAGTAGGGTATTACACCACCATGGTGGCCTGAACCAGTATAAACCTCGTGTCTCTTGTGTTGTTCTTCTTTGCTAGCTTAGATCCTTAGCGAGGCGACGAGACGTGAGTTGGTAGGGGAGCGATCTCCGTGCGCACCCCAGAGTTCGAACCTCAAGGGTCTGCCGGAACCCACAATCCGACATAACCTATTAACCTAAAGCCCAGTGCCAGTTCCTGTTTTTTCCCTGTTTTAGAGTTTCGCAGAAAAGGAATACCAGATGGAGTCCAAACGGAATAAAACTTTCACGACAATCTTTCTTGGACCAGAAGCAAACCAGGAGACTTGGAGATGAAGTCAGAGGAGCCACGAGGCGGACACAAGGGTGGAGGGTGCGCCCCCTATCTTGTGGGCCCCTCGTGGGTCTCCTGAGCTAATTCTTTTGCCTATATATTCCCATATACCCCCAAACAATAGAGGCATCCATGAAAACACTTTTCCACCACCGCAACCTTCTGTACCCGTGAGATCCCATCTAGGGGCCTTTTTCGGCGTCCTGCCGAAGGGGGATTCGATCACGGAGGGATTCTACATCAACACCATTGCCCTTTCGATGAAGCGTGAGTAGTTTACCACAGACCTACGAGTCCATAGCTAGTAGCTAGATGTCTTCTTCTCTCTCTTTGATTCTCAATACCATGTTCTCCTCGATGTTCTTGGAGATCTATTAGATGTAATACTTCTTTTCGGTGTGTTTGCTGAGATTCGATGAATTGTGGATTTATGTTCAGCTTATCTATGAGTATTATTTGAATCTTCTCTGAATTCTTATATGCATGATTTGATGTCTTTGCAAGTCTCTTCGAATTATCGGTTTGGTTTAGCCAACTAGATTGGTTTTTCTTGCAATGAGAGAAGTGCTTAGCCTTGGGTTCAATCTTGCGGTGTCCTTTCCCAGTGACAATAGGGGCAGCAAGGCACATATTGTATTGTTGCCATCGAGGATAAAAAGATGGGGTTTTCATCATATTGCTTGCGTTAATTCCTCTACATCATGTCATCTTACTTAATGCGTTACTCCATTCTTTTACGACCTTAATACTCTAGATGCATGCTGGATAGCTGTCGATGTGTGGAGTAATAGTAGTAGATGCAGAATCGTTTTGGTCTACTTGACATGAACGTGATGCCTATATTCATGATCATTGCCTTAGATATTATCATAACTTTGCACTTTTCTATCAATTGCTCGGCAGTAATTTGTTCAACCACCGTATTATTTTCTATCTTGAGAGAAGCCTCTAGTGAAACCTATGGCCCCCGGGTCTCTTTTCTATCATACAAGTTTCTGATCTACTATTCTTGCAATCTTTTACTTTCCGATCTATAAACCAAAAATACCAAAAATATTTACTTTATCGTTTATCTATCTCTATCAGATCCCACTTTTGCAAGTAACCGTGAAGGGATTGACAACCCCTTTATCGCGTTGGGTGCAAGTTTGTTTGATTGTTTGTGCAGGTATTCGGTGATTTGTGCGTTGTCTCCTATTGGATTGATACCAAGGTTCTCAAACCGAGGGAAATACTTATCTCTACTTTGCTGCATCACCCTTTCCTCTTCAAAGGAAAAACCAACGCAAGCTCAAGAAGTATCAAAACACCCGGAAACCCGGCGGTCCGATGGATGCCTCTTCCGTCGCCATGGTGTGAACACCATGTGACGCCACTCTGGCTTGTTTCCTGAGGCCAAATCCGGCTATTTAAGCTAGTTGTCGCCCCAACCCTAGCCCATCCACCTCCCTCCTCTCTGCACCGCCACCCAAGCCCGTCCGCCTCCTCTCCCCTGCTCTCCCATGCTCTCCGGCATCGCCATGGTCCGACGGCTGATCACCACGTACGCTATGCTCATGCCAAAGCACCAGAGGCAGATCGCGAAGAAGATCCAGGCAAGGTGCACCGCCCGCATCGCTGCTTGACTGCCTCCAGACTCGCCGGAGGAGGAGGAGGATGAGGAAGAGCCGCTGCCGGAGCCGATGGAGGAGGCGGAGCAGCCTGCTCCGGGGTTCACCATGAAGGAGGCAGAGGCGGAGTTCGCCGTCGCCCAAGCCGCGGAGTTGACGGAGCAGCACGCCATCCTGGAGTAAATGAGGCATATGTGGAGGCCAACCGGCAGTTCCTCTGGTTGGAACATGCGGCATCCGACGCGCTCTTCACCGAACTCAACACGAAGATAGAGGAGGAGGAGGCCAAAGCAGAGAAGTCGGAGGCGCCGGAGCTGCAGTTGTCGCCCATGTACTTGGAGTCGGGCAGGGAGATTGTCGACATCTCTGGTGGCGACAATCTTCGACGAGGAGTAGCTACATAGTACATAGGTTTTTAAGTTTACATGCTTTTGTATAGATTTGAAAATTCAGTATGAGATATCTGGATGCAGTTGTGTTGATTTGAGGAGTGTCCGGTCACTGTCTGCGGACGTGCCCAAGTGCGTACAAAGGCATTTGAGGGGTCATATTTGTCAAATGCGGCTATAGATGCTCTTAGAGCCGTTTATTGGGAGAACCCCTGAATCAGAGTACGCAAGTTGAGGCAACGTTCGAGACTTACCTGGATTCGGCTGGGTGACGCCACCACCAAGCTTTTTCATGCTCAGGCCAATGTAGAGGGCGCAATAATTTCATCCAGTCCATCAGGACCAAGGCCGGGCTGGCTATTACCAGGGATGACAAGGAGCGGGCTCTCCTCAACCACTTCCAAGAGCACCTTGGAACACCCATGCAACAGACCAAACACATTGTATGGGAGAACATCGGAATCCAACACCGCGACCTTTCTGATTTGGACGCCCCATTCGACGATGAAGAGATAAAGGAGGCAGTTTTCTCCTTGCCCTCGGTCAAAGCACCCGGCCCAGACGGTTTTATCGGTGCCTTCTTCAAGTCCTATTGGGGGATCATCAAGGCTGATGTTGTGGATGCAATTATGCAGCTGGCAAGCCTGCGTGGCAATTGCGCGGGCCTGAATAACTCGGCAAACATTATCCTGCTGCCAAAGAAGGCAAACACCGCCTGGATTACTACCGTCCAATCAACCTGATTCATAGCATCTCCAAGATCTTCTTGAAGCTGTTGGCAAACCGTTTAGCTCCGCTGCTTCCAATGCTAGTCTCCAAATGTCAGAGCACTTTTGTGCAAAAGCGGTGCATCCACGATAACTTCTTGCATGTTCAGAATTTGGTGAAGGAACTACATCGCACTTCAACGCCTGGCCTCTTCCTTAAGTTGGGCATCTCTAAGGCTCTCGACTCCGTGGGCTGGGCCTACCTACTGGAGGTACTTCAGCAGCTGGGATTCAGCCATCGTTGGCGAGACTGGATTTGCATGACACCCGCATCATCTTCCTCCAAAATCCTGTTGAATGGGGACCCAGGCAGCCCTTTTGCTCACGCATGTGGTCTGCGCCAGGGTGACCCCCTGTCCCCCATGCTATTGATCCTGGCCATCGATCCTCTTCAGCTCATGCTTCGGGCGGCTACCCAGGCAGGGATCCTCAAGTCGATCAAGGCTCATTCGGCTTCCTACAGAATCTCCCTCTACGTCGATGATGCTGGCATCTTCGCCAATCCGGTCAAGGAAGAGCTAGACGCCATTGCCGGCATCTTGGCTTGTTTTGGACAGGCATCGGGCCTCATCACTAACGTGACCAAGACGGAGGTGTTTTCCATTCGTTGCCAAGGGATTGATCTGGTCAACATCCTTTCGGGCTTCCCTATGAAGATCGCCTCCTTCCCTACCAAGTACTTGGTCCTCCCTCTGCATACAGGGCGGCTTAAAAGGGTTGACCTTGTGACGCCCAGGTAATTAAGCTACAGTAACCCTCTGCTAATGATGCCACGTCACTTCGATTTCTATCGCTAATCTCGTGTTAGTTCGGAACCGATTCAAATTCAAATTTAAAATATAGACAAACATCAAGTCAAAAGTTTTGAAACATTAAAACTAAAATGTTCAAGCTGAGACAGATAAATTCTAAATAATAAAGGTGGAGAAACCACACTTGTATAAATTATGCAAATACTCAAAATGAATAAAATAGTAGCAAAAACAATTAGTTAAATGATTATCAAATAATAAACAATTACAAACGATTTTATATTAGGTTCCAAGATAGTTGTGGTAGTGGCATAGGTATTAATAATATTTTAGGTACAACTTGGGTATTTCATAAAAACATAAATTTAATAAAACAAAAAAAGGAAGAAATGAAATGAAATAGAAAATAGAAAACAGTAATAACTAAACTAAAATAAAATAGAACCCCCCCCCTCTCCCTGGGCCTCTCGGCCCACCTAGCAGTCAGCCGGCCCACCCCAATACCCCTGGCCTATTTCCCCCGTACCCGACCGAAACCCTAACCCACCGGTCGCCCCACTTCCCCCCCACTCCCTCGATCCACCTCTCCCCTCTGCCCCCGATTGGATCTGGGGGGATCGACCAGCCGCCGCCGCCAGACCCACGTCGCCACGCCCCACCGTCGTCGCCGATGCCTCCTCATCCCTGCAGTCTAGCTCCATGGCCGGATCGACCAAGGCCGCCCTGATGCCGCGCCTCGACCCCGTCAACGCTCGACATCGACCATCGCCCGACGCGACCACGCCGGCGCCCTTCCCCACCGGCCTGCACCCGCTCCGCCGATGTCGTCCCCGTCACCCCCCTCGACCACCGCTGCCCAGACCCTACGCCTTCCGGTGAGGCCACGGCCTCCGCGCCCCTCCTCTCCTTCCCTTGTCCCCACGTCGCGCCCGACCTCCTCGCCCCGCGCGTGGCCTCGTGCGCGCCCGTCCGTCGCCTCTCCGGCGCTACTGCGCCCGCACATGGCCGCGCCCAGGCGCCCGTCTCCCGCGCGCCACGCTCGCCCACGACCTGCTGCTGCTACTGCACAGCACCGCCGCGCGCGCGGCCTCGCCGACCCACGCGCCTCACGCCCGCCCGCCTCTTGCTCCGGCCAACTGCCGCCGCGGCGCCGTCTCCGGCTTCCCCGTGTGCTCGCAGCCCCCCCCCTGTGCACCGGCGCCTCTCACTCGCCGTTGTCGCCCTCGACCGGCCGCACCTCCGCGGCGACCCTCCGCGCGCCCTGCGCCGGCCTCCACCGCGGTCGCCTTGGCCACTGGCCTCGCCTCGCCACACTCCGTGCGGGTGAGCGCTCGCCCCGGCGCCCGTCGCCCTCCTGCCCGCTAACCCGCTAAGGCCCCCCGGGGCCTATGACAAGGGGGCCCCATCCCCCAGAACGTTTTATATATAAAAAAAGAATAAAAATAATAATTAATAAAATTATTAATTAATTAATTAAATTAATTGTGTTTAATTAACCTAATAACTAATTAAACTAATTAACTACTGTTAATTAACATAACTAATCTGTTAACTAAACTAATTAACCTGGTTAATTAGTTAACAAACAATGACATGTGGGTCCCACTGGACCCACCTGTCTGTTTGACTGGTCAACCGACCAGTTGACCTGCTGACATCACTCTGATGTCATGCCTGCGTCATCATTCACTGTTCTGGATAATGTTAAATTAAATTAATTAAATAAATTCTAAAAATGATTTAAAACCTTAGAAAATCATATAAAAAAATCCGTAACTCGGATGAAAATACTTTGTACATGAAAGTTGCTCAGAACGACGAGACGAATCCGGATACGCAGCCCGTTCGTCCGCCACGTGTCCCTAGCATAGAGAACCTGCAACATTTCACCTCCGGTTCATCTGTCCGAAAACACGAAACACTGGGGGTACTTTCCCGATGTTTCCCCCTTCACCGGTATCACCTCATACCGCGTTAGAACGCGTCTAGCTCTGCTTGTTGACCTGTTATGCACTTGCTTGCTATGTATTTACTGTTTCTCCCCCCTCTTCTCTCCGGTAGCCCCCGTGACGATGTTGATGCCCCTGTGGACGACTACGTCACCGACGACCCCTCCTTCTTGTCTAAGCAACCAGGCAAGCCCCCCCTTTGATCACCAGATATCGCCTACTCTTCTCTATACTGCTTGCATTAGAGTAGTGTAGCATGTTACTGCTTTCCGTTAATCCTATTCTGATGCATAGCCTGTCATTGCTGCTACAGTCATTGATACCTTACCCGCAATCCTAAATGCTTAGTATAGGATGCTACTGTTCCATCAGTGGCCCTACACTCTTGTCCGTCTGCCATGCTATACTACTGGGCTGTGATCACTTCGGGAGGTGATCACGGGCATATACGATATACTTTACACAGTTACATTATCTGTGATACTGTTCGGAGTTGGGGGCTGAAGGGGCAGGTGGCTCCATCCCGGTAGAGGTGGGCCTGGGTTCCCGACGGCCCCCGACTGTTACTTTGTGGCGGAGCGACAGGGCAGGTTGAGACCACCTAGGAGACAGGTGGGCCTGGTCCTGTTCGGCGTTCGCGGATACTTAACACGCTTAACGAGATCTTGGTATTTGATCTGAGTCTGGCTACGAGCCTATACGCACTAACCATCTACGTGGGAGTAGTTATGGGTATCCCGACGTCGTGGTATCAGCCGAAGCACTTCGTGACGTCAGCGACTGAGCGGCGCGCGCCGGGTTGGACTGCGTTAACGCAACTTCCTTTGTAATGGAGGTTGCTAGGTCTGCTCACCGGCCGCGTACGCAACGTGCAGGTGTGCTCAGGGCGATGGGCCCAGACCCCTGCGCGCTTAGGTTTAGACCGGCGTGCTGGCCTCTCCGTTGAGCCTAGGTGGGGCTGCGACGTGTTGATCTTCCGCGGCCGGGCATGACCCAGGAAAGTGTGTCCGGCCAAATGGGATCGAGCGTGTTGGGCTATGTGGTGCACCCCTGCAGGGAAGTTAATCTATTCGAATAGCCGTGATCTTCGGTAACAGGACGACTTGGAGTTGTACCTTGACCTTATGACAACTAGAACCGGATACTTAATAAAACACACCCTTCCAAGTTCCACAGACAACCCGGTGATCGCTTTTCTACAGGGCGACGAGGAGAGGATCGCCGGGTAGGATTATGCTATGCGTTGCTACTTGGAGATGCTATCTGGAGATGCTACTTGGAGATGCTATTTGGAGATGCTACTTGGAGATGCTACTTGGAGGACTTCAGTCTACTCTCTTCTACATGCTGCAAGACGGAGGTTGCCAGAAGCGTAGTCTTCGATAGGACTAGCTATCCCCGTCTTATTCTGGCATTCTGCAGTTCAGTCCACTGATATGGCCTTTTTACACATATACCCATGCATATGTAGTATAGTTCCTTGCTTGCGAGTACTTTGGATGAGTACTCACGGTTGCTTTCTCCCCCCTTTTTCCCCCTTTCCTTTCTTTCTGATTGTTGCAACCAGATGCTGGAGCCCTGGAGCCAGACGCCACCGTCGACAACGACTACTACACTGGAGGTGCCTACTACTACGTGCAGCCCGCTGACGACGACCAAGAGTAGCTAGGAGGATCCCAGGCAGGAGGCCTGCGCCTCTTTCGATCTGTATCCCAGTTTGTGCTAGCCTTCTTAAGGAAAACTTGTTTAACTTATGTCTGTACTCAGATCTTGTTGCTTCCGCTGACTCGTCTATGATCGAGCACTTGTATTCGAGCCCTCGAGGCCCTTGGCTTGTATTATGATGCTTGTATGACTTATTTTATTTGTAGAGTTGTGTTGTGATATCTTCCCGTGAGTCCCTGATCTTGATCGTACACATTTGCGTGCATGATTAGTGTACGATTGAATCGGGGGCGTCACAAGTTGGTATCAGAGCCGACTGCCTGTAGGAATCCCCCTTTCCAACTCCTTGGCCGAAGTTGAGTCTAGTCGATGAAAATTGTTTTACTAACTTGGCTGTGCGGCCCATGGGCCCACGTCGCCAATTGGGTGGTATTAGGATCTTTTACTCCTCGACCTTTACTCTGGGACTCTGAGCTCTCTTCTATTCGGGTTAAATGATTTTGCTAAAAACAAAACTAACTTTAGGTTCTCGCAAGTACTTTCTCCCGGAGAGCCACTTGTTACCGATGACCGCCTGCTGCACCAGAAGATTCCGAAGATACTCTACGATGTGCTCTCGAGACTATGTGCCATCGCTTTTGCAATTCACTTCCATCGATAAATCCCTCTGGATAACTACTTACACCTATCGTTCATATTGTCATCCCCAGTTGCTCTTGTTATTACAAAATGTCCTGAAATACTCTTCGGTATTCCGAGAATTCTTTACGCTTACTGCCCTGCAGTTCCTTGCTGCATGAATACCCCTACGGATAATTACTCGCGCTTGCCGAGTATCCGCTCATCCCCAGTTGTTCTTGTGTTTCACAAAAGTCTTCAAAATAATATTCGATCTTCCGAAAATCCTCTGGAGCCTTTGGCTCTTGAAATTCTTGCTTGCTTGCCTTATGGTTAATCCCATAACTCTCGTAGTCTTATTGACATTCCTTGTCATTATCATTTTTGAGTCTGTTGACTCAATATGTTTGCGAATGCACGCAATCATCTTTGATCCTTATAAGTTACTTTTCCGGCTGAGCTGCCATTCTTTTAACTGGAATTGGTTCTCGGCCAATCCAATTGTCGTTGATTGTACCATAAGGCTATTCAACTTATCCATCCCTAATCAGAGCATTGCTTCTGATCCCTTGATTTGGAAATCATATTTCCTTTGCATTTGACAAATGAGTTAGTCAGTTGTTTCTATAATCTGATCTCCTTGCATTCTTCTTCCTCTAGTTGAGTACCGATACTCGTATCAGATCCTTTGTGGACCATCAAGTCCTTTGTTGGATTGTTATCCGCCAGTGTCCTTCACATTTGATCACTTTGTGAGTTCTTCCCCTGATACATAATGCCTTTGTTAAGTTGTATCCTCTGCTTGGCCAACCATGCTCTGCTTTCGGGCTTGTGTTATTTCCTCTTGAAACTTGTGGTATATGCTTCTAAGAAGCCCCTATGGGTTGAACATATGCCTTCTCTAAACCGTGTGAACCCGAAAGTTTTCACGAGTCATACTCTTCTGGTGCTTCACCAGATAAAATTTCAACACTGCAACTTCATCGAACGTGTGAAGTGAATGAAAGGTTATGCATTGGAGAAGTGGGAGTCGACCTTGAACTTTGTGTTCATGCCCATGGACACGATGTAGATCTTATCATGGAAGCTTCTCTTAAATTAATTATCCCCTTGGTATAATTTCATCTTATATCTGGGATTTGATGTTTTGCAATCGTGGTTCCGGCCATATTGTTCTTCTTTGATCCCGTTTCTCGGACAAGTTAAATTACTTGTCTTTTGCACATCATTTCACCTGTCAAGCTTCTATTCTACTCTACCTTCGAGTATTACCCCCCTGGTATCTCGAGATTATCATGGAACTGCATAACTTCTTATGAGTTCTTCATCAAGTACTACCTTCCCACTGATTCCAATTTTTCACGGGCTCTGAGTTATTAAACACTCAAAGACACCGATAACTGAACCGAGTCCGCTCTACGGTTCAACAACTCTTCAGTAAGCTTCTATAAGTACGAGTTTGTACCCGATCACGCCATTCCTAGCCTGTTTGGCTATATCATTGTCATGACGATTCTAACGGTGCTACCTGGTCCTTATTCTCGGAGCACCAATTTTCGACGATGAGCTAAGCTTACGTCGATCTTCCTCGTCTTAACACTTCGCCTTGAACTACGAGCTTGTTTCGAGTTTGTGTCATACCCTTGGTTTCAGTAACCTTTCACTTCATCATTCCTTTGGCTTGATGCCATCGCCGACCGATTACATCTTCATGAAATCTCTCAACAATTGTGTCGTGATCATCATCGGCATTCTGAGCTCTTCCAGGATGTCAATTGAGTTCATGATGAGAAATACCATCCTTGCCCTCGATGATTAGTGTTATCATCGACCACTCTACTACCTTTCCTCCAACACAGACTTGTTCTTGTTTTGTGTTGTACCTTGAGTTCCTTGCTACCCAGCATTGTTCTTCTTTACCTTGGATATTACCACCTTTTATGTCAAGAATGTCGTGGGAATTACACCACCTCTTAAGAATTCTTGGTATGGTGATACTTCTCACCATCACCATTTTTTCTTGGGTCCTCGTGTTGATTCCAACCGGGGTACCAACAAGTGGGCGGTGCTATTTGGATTCTGCCCTTCTAGGAACCCTCTTGCTTTGAAGTTAATGGTTGGCCATTCATTCTTAGACTATTGATTATTGAATCACCATTTCCGACGTCGGTCGTGCAACCCAACCCATATTTCGGACGCACCTTTCAACCAATGTTTAATTGTGTATGTTTTCCTCGAGCATATTTCCTTATATCATTTGATCTGACCAATGTTATCTCCTTGTTCACTTAATTGTGGACATCCATCTTTTGGGAATCTCGGTGAATTGCCGTTGAGTTCACCAGACACCTCCTTGTCCTCTCCTTGGGTTAATGATGGACTCCTGATAACGGAAATCACTACATAGTTCATTTCCCCGAGAATCTTACAATATCATCTCGTCAACTTGTGTTACCCCTTTTCTTCTCAGATATCCTAAGTCTGAGGTATCCTGACACCAATCGGATCTGAATCTCGGTCAGATATGATGGTTGGAACATATTTCCAAGAGTTATAAGAATGGTATTTATGTGACCCGGTAAGGTGCTGCCGTGCCTAGCACACCTGGCCGGAGGCCATGTTGTTATAGATTCCTTTCCAACAAGGTTATCCATTCTTCCATGAGGAAACTGTAAGACTTATTCTACAAGTTATTCCTGATGAATCCTTCGTGTTTCCAAAGTCTGATCTTCACCTGATGACCATGTCAATGCTATCTCGAAGCATGTCCATGGTACTCCGATTTTCAACAAAACCACTTGAAGCCCAATGCTAAATGTTTCTTGCTCAATTACCCAAACACCGTTGTATGGGCAATGTCATGAAAATTCTCTCCCCTACCTAAAGAGTTTTCTACATAATATCCTATCATGGATATCTTGCTCTGCTTGTCCTGGGGAAGGATATACCCCTGATATACGTGTTTTAAGCACATCTTCCTTCCCGTTGTTTTGTTCAAACTTTCTTGTAAACTACTTAACCGAGCAGTGGTAATCCCCTGCTTAGGTAAACACCTCGGTGTACCATCCTGTCTGGTGTAACCCTGTTACTATTTTGATGACATTCCGGTAACCACCGATGGACGAGAACTTTGCCTATTGGTCCGCCTCGTTCAACGAGCAGGAAATGGTTCTCTTCGTCCCTCGCCCTTGGTATCGATGTTGTTGCCGACATATCTGACAGGCTACCCTTTGACACGCCTTGCTATCATGACCGTGCAAAATGTCGGCCCCCTTCCTACTTTCAACCACATGGTGGGCCCATAACCCACAGTTCCACAGGATCGAAACCTGACTCTCCTGCACCCCTTCTTCCCAAGGTTTTTCCTCGCGTGCGGCCTCGTATGTAATTCACGGGCCACCGTCCCAAGTGATCTATTTTGGTAGCAGACGCAATACTCAATCTCATTGCTCTGGACCCCTTTTGCATGTTGTTTCAGACATCGAACAATGGCCTATCCGTTTGAAACTTCTCATGGTACCTTCTTACTTTACTCTCGATATTTTCTTAAGTTCAATTCGAGAGTTACTTCCTACCCCATTCCCTGAGTTATGTACCAGATAGTCAACCTGGTAAGGCCCGCCCTTCCCGAGTCTTCCCCCATATCCTTTTCGTAAGTATGATGAAGATCCCGAAGAAAGGATGACGACTTCATCATTTTGACCTGAAGCAACAGTAATGAAGACATCAATGTAATGGATCGATCTCTTCGAGAAGAGCAACCAAGACCGAGAAGATTCGTTAGAGTTTCGTAACCAGATCTCCCCCTTACTCTCCCTCTTAAATCTCGGGACGAGATTTCTTGTAGTGGAGGAGAATTGTGACGCCCAGGTAATTAAGCTACAGTAACCCTCTGCTAATGATGCCACGTCACTTCGATTTCTATCGCTAATCTCATGTTAGTTCGGAACCGATTCAAATTCAAATTTAAAATATAGACAAACATCAAGTCAAAAGTTTTGAAACATTAAAACTAAAATGTTCAAGCTGAGACAGATAAATTCTAAATAATAAAGGTGGAGAAACCACACTTGTATAAATTATGCAAATACTCAAAATGAATAAAATAGTAGCAAAAACAATTAGTTAAATGATTATCAAATAATAAACAATTACAAACGATTTTATATTAGGTTCCAAGATAGTTGTGGTAGTGGCATAGGTATTAATAATATTTTAGGTACAACTTGGGTATTTCATAAAAACATAAATTTAATAAAACAAAAAAAGGAAGAAATGAAATGAAATAGAAAATAGAAAACAGTAATAACTAAACTAAAATAAAATAGAACCCCCCCCCTCTCCCTGGGCCTCTCGGCCCACCTAGCAGTCAGCCGGCCCACCCCAATACCCCTGGCCTATTTCCCCCGTACCCGACCGAAACCCTAACCCACCGGTCGCCCCACTTCCCCCCCACTCCCTCGATCCACCTCTCCCCTCTGCCCCCGATTGGATCTGGGGGGATCGACCAGCCGCCGCCGCCAGACCCACGTCGCCACGCCCCACGTCGTCGTCGATGCCTCCTCATCCCCGCAGTCTAGCTCCATGGCCGGATCGACGAAGGCCGCCCTGATGCCGCGCCTCGACCCCGTCATCGCTCGACATCGACCATCGCCCGACGCGACCACGCCGGCGCCCTTCCCCACCGGCCTGCACCCGCTCCGCCGATGTTGTCCCCGTCACCCCCCTCGACCACCGCTGCCCAGACCATACGCCTCCGGTGAGGCCACGGCCTCCGCGCCCCTCCTCTCCTTCCCTTGTCCCCACGTCGCGCCCGACCTCCTCTCCCCGCGCGTGGCCTCGTGCGCGCCCGTCCGTCGCCTCTCCGGCGCTACTGCGCCCGCACATGGCCGCGCCCAGGCGCCCGTCTCCCGCGCGCCACGCTCGCCCACGACCTGCTGCTGCTACTGCACAGCACCGCCGCACGCGCGGCCTCGCCGACCCACGCGCCTCACGCCCGCCCGCCTCTTGCTCCGGCCAACTGCCGCCGCGGCGCCGTCTCCGGCTTCCCCGTGTGCTCGCAGCCCCCCCCTGTGCACCGGCGCCTCTCGCTCGCCGTTGTCGCCCTCGACCGGCCGCACCTCCGCGGCGACCCTCCGCGCGCCCTGCGCCGGCCTCCACCGCGGTCGCCTTGGCCACTGGCCTCGCCTCGCCACACTCCGTGCGGGTGAGCGCTCGCCCCGGCGCCCGTCGCCCTCCTGCCCGCTAACCCGCTAAGGCCCCCCGGGGCCTATGACAAGGGGGCCCCATCCCCCAGAACGTTTTATATATAAAAAAAGAATAAAAATAATAATAAATAAAATTATTAATTAATTAATTAAATTAATTGTGTTTAATTAACCTAATAACTAATTAAACTAATTAACTACTGTTAATTAACATAACTAATCTGTTAACTAAACTAATTAACCTGGTTAATTAGTTAACAAACAATGACATGTGGGTCCTACTGGACCCACCCGTCTATTTGACTGGTCAACCGACCAGTTGACCTGCTGACATCACTCTGATGTCATGCCTGCGTCATCATTCACTGTTCTGGATAATGTTAAATTAAATTAATTAAATAAATTCTAAAAATGATTTAAAACTTTAGAAAATCATATAAAATAATCCGTAACTCGGATGAAAATACTTTGTACATGAAAGTTGCTCAGAACGACGAGACGAATCCGGATACGCAGCCCGTTCGTCCGCCACGCGTCCCTAGCATAGAGAACCTGCAACATTTCACCTCTGGTTCATCTGTCCAAAAACACGAAACACTGGGGGTACTTTCCCGGATGTTTCCCCCCTTCACCGGTATCACCTCATACCGCGTTAGAACGCGTCTAGCTCTGCTTGTTGACCTGTTATGCACTTGCCTGCTATGTATTTACTGTTTCTCCCCCCTCTTCTCTCCGGTAGCCCCCGTGACGATGCTGATGCCCCTGTGGACGACTACGTCACCGACGACCCCTCCTTCTTGTCTGAGCAACCAGGCAAGCCCCCCCTTTGATCACCAGATATCGCCTACTCTTCTCTATACTGCTTGCATTAGAGTACTGTAGCATGTTGCTGCTTTCCGTTAATCCTATTCTGATGCATAGCCTGTCATTGCTGCTACAGTCATTGATACCTTACCCGCAATCCTAAATGCTTAGTATAGGATGCTAGTGTTCCATCAGTGGCCCTACACTCTTGTCCGTCTGCCATGCTATACTACTGGGCTGTGATCACTTCAGGAGGTGATCACGGGCATATACGATATACTTTACACAGTTACATTATCTATGATACTGTTCGGAGTTGGGGGCTGAAGGGGCAGGTGGCTCCATCCCGGTAGAGGTGGGCCTGGGTTCCCGACGGCCCCCGACTGTTACTTTGTGGCGGAGCGACAGGGCAGGTTGAGACCACCTAGGAGACAGGTGGGCCTGGTCCTGTTCGGCGTTCGCGGATACTTAACACGCTTAACGAGATCTTGGTATTTGATCTGAGTCTGGCTACGAGCCTATACGCACTAACCATCTACGTGGGAGTAGTTATGGGTATCCCGACGTTGTGGTATCAGCCGAAGCACTTCGTGACGTCAGCGACTGAGCGGCGCGCGCCGGGTTGGACTGCGTTAACGCAACTTCCTTTGTAATGGAGGTTGCTAGGTCTGCTCACCGGCCGCGTACGCAACGTGCAGGTGTGCTCAGGGCGATGGTCCCAGACCCCTGCGCGCTTAGGTTTAGACCGGCGTGCTGGCCTCTCCGTTGAGCCTAGGTGGGGCTGCGACGTGTTGATCTTCCGCGGCCGGGCATGACCCAGGAAAGTGTGTCCGGCCAAATGGGATCGAGCGTGTTGGGCTATGTGGTGCACCCCTGTAGGGAAGTTAATCTATTCGAATAGCCGTGATCTTCGGTAACAAGACGACTTGGAGTTGTACCTTGACCTTATGACAACTAGAACCGGATACTTAATAAAACACACCCTTCCAAGTTCCACAGACAACCCGGTGATCGCTTTTCTACAGGGCGACGAGGAGAGGATCGCCGGGTAGGATTATGCTACGCGTTGCTACTTGGAGATGCTATCTGGAGATGCTACTTGGAGATGCTATTTGGAGATGCTACTTGGAGATGCTACTTGGAGGACTTCAGTCTACTCTCTTCTACATGCTGCAAGACGGAGGTTGCCAGAAGCGTAGTCTTCGATAGGACTAGCTATCCCCGTCTTATTCTGGCATTCTGCAGTTCAGTCCACTGATATGGCCTTCTTACACATATACCCATGCATATGTAGTATAGTTCCTTGCTTGCGAGTACTTTGGATGAGTACTCACGGTTGCTTTCTCCCCCCTTTTCCCCCCTTTCCTTTCTTTCTGGTTGTCGCAACCAGATGCTGGAGCCCTGGAGCCAGACGCCACCGTCGACGACTACTACTACACTGGAGGTGCCTACTACTACGTGCAGCCCGCTGACGACGACCAAGAGTAGCTAGGAGGATCCCAGGCAGGAGGCCTGCGCCTCTTTCGATCTGTATCCCAGTTTGTGCTGGCCTTCTTAAGGCAAACTTGTTTAACTTATGTCTGTACTCAGATCTTGTTGCTTCCGCTGACTCGTCTATGATCGAGCACTTGTATTCGAGCCCTCGAGGCCCTTGGCTTGTATTATGATGCTTGTATGACTTATTTTATTTGTAGAGTTGTGTTGTGATATCTTCCCGTGAGTCCCTGATCTTGATCGTACACATTTGCATGCATGATTAGTGTACGATTGAATCGGGGGCGTCACAGACCTTCAACCTCTCATCGACAAGGCAATGGGCAGATTACCGGGGTGGAAGGGCAAGAACCTCGCGTGGCCAGGAAGGGTCTCCTTGGCAAAGTCTGTCTTGTACGCCATTGCCACCCACCATCTCACTGTGCTCCCCTTCCGGCTTGGGCAAATCACAAGCTTAGCAAGATTTCATGAAACTTCATCTGGTGCAGCGACAATTTTGAAAATGCGACTGGGGGCCACTCCTTGGTGAACTGGAAGACGGTGTGCAGGCCTAAAGCCCTGGGTGGGCTCGGAATCACGGACCTCGAAAGGTTTGGTAGAGCTCCTAGTCTGGAAATCTTTGTTTAGGGCATGGCATTGTTCAGGGCTTCCACCACCATCGTGCTGGGTAACGGCTGGAAATCTTTGTTCTGGCATGACGACTAGATGGGAAAGGGTCCTTTACGATTGCTGGGCCCCGGGCTCTTCAAAATCGCCACTGGAAAGCAGAGATCTGTGATGAGGGAGCTTCAGGACGAGAACTGGATTAGATCGGTCGCCCGTTTGGAGACACCCGCACAGCTGCAGGAGTTCATTACGCTTGCATCTCTGACCTCGCAGACTAAGCTGTCCCCAGACCTGGAGGACTCCATCTCTTGGCGTTGGACCCCTAATGGCAGCTACTCCTCTGCTTCAGCTTATGCGGCCCAGTTCTACGGATCCTTCCCCAGGTTTTCGCCGTCCAAGATTTGGGAGGCTCATGTAGAGCCAGAATGTAAGCTCTTCTCCTGGCTGGTGCTCCACGGGAAGACCCTCACGGCGGACATGCTGGCCATTCGTGGCTGGCCGCACGACCCTATCTGCCCTCTCTGCGTGCGGGCACCAGAAACAGCAAATCACCTGCGCAAGGACTGTCCGTTTGCGGTAGCGGTTTGGTCGCATGTACAGGGGCGGACTGGGGAGGCGCCACTGAACTCGATGTCGCTACCGCCTTGCATGGGGATCTCAGACTGGTGGGATTCGCTCATCGCTCCAATTTCCAAGGAGGATAGTTGCCGCCGCAGTGGTCGCTTCCTCTACACTATCTGGAATATCTGGAAGGAGCGCAACCATCGCATTTTCAACGGAACCCGCCTAACCCATGTGGAGGTGGCGACCCCCGCGTTCGACAACATAAGACAGAGGGCCATGGCTTTCGGCATGGTCCATGTGGCGACCGGTATTGGCTGATTTGTAGGGCACTTCCTGTTTGTGCGGGTTTTGTCAGGTTCCCTTGAAAAACCTAACAACTCTGTACATATTCTCTCTTTTTGTCTCAAATGAAAAGGCAGCCGGTTCCTCGAAAAAAAAGATTTTCCGAGGGAAGTGCTGAAGACGCTTTAAGGCGCGGGCGCGTCTCCGCCTCCCTCCATCCGCTCGGTTCAGTTTCCCGCCGTCTCCCTCGCGCCACTCTACCACGAAAACAAACCGCTTAATGCGAACCTAGGGTACTTCTGCTCCGCCCCAAATCGCGGCAATCCCTCCCACTCCCCTCCTCGTGCCGTCATACAGTTCTTGAATCGCATGGCGACCAGCGAAGAATTCGCCCAGATTGACATCTCCACGGAGGTACGCCACACCCTGCTCCTCCCCGTTTCCCAGTTCGACCCGCCGCACGCAAGGTGTTCGACGTTTTGATCCGCCCAAATCGGGCCCTGCAGGAGAAGGACAAGCTTGTGGCCGAGGTGATGCGCTACGCGCTCTTCAAGACGCACCAGAACTCCGGCTGCCCCATCAAGCGGGAGGAGCTCACCCAAATCATCACCAATTACTACCGCCAGCGAGCGCTCCCTGCGCTCGTCATCAAGGAAGCTGGGGACAGGCTTGCGGCGACCTTCGGCTATGAGATGAGGGAGCTCCAGAGGACCCGCGCCACGTCCACCCGCTCCGGACGCCCCTCCTCCCAGCAGCCCAGTAAGCTCGCTTTTCTTCTTCTTTAGATCTTGCAATGTCGTCGCCCACACAGCAGCCTGCATCTTTGCTGATGATGTAGTAAGGTAGAAATTGGTTGAACTTAAGAATGACCAGCGATGAATCGAGCTGTGTTTAGGTAATCAGGATGCAAAGAGCTACGTCCTGGTAAGTAAGCTGGACCCTGAGGTGTACAGCAAGTATGTTGAGGATAAGGAGCGTGCCCATGTGTCTGGGTTTGCTTTTGTTGTCATAAGCATTGTTCATGTCGCTGGTGGCAAGATCTCTGAAGGTAGAGATTGCTGGTTCTTTTTCCGACAGTAGTCAGGAGGTTTTATCGTTTGATATTACTGATTTTTGACAAACATGTTTCAGAGGACCTTTGGCGTCAGCTGAAACGTTTGGGCTTAAATGAAACTGATGAGAACCACCCTGTTCTCGGCAACAATAAGCAGGCGCTTGAACTACTAGTGCAACAAAGGTTGCTGGTACTTTCAGGGTGTGCTGCAGAGTGTGTATTTCATTGGCAACTTTTGTTTTTTTCACTTGGTATCTTTGCCCAGGTACTTGCTGAAGGAGAAGATTGCTGGTCCAGAAGGCCATTCCATGGTTTATGAGCTTGCAGAGAGGGCATTGGATGAATCCATCAGCTCGAAGCTTAAAGAATACATTTCACAGGTATGTAAAAGCATCAACCACAATCTCGAAAAAATAAGGCATCAACCTGTATGTACAGTAAATTAGAAATAGCAGAACTTTTGCTTGGTTGCCTGAGAGAGTATATACAAACACTAATTTGTGAAACTAATCTATCACTTTAACCTGTAGAAATGATGTTTATGCTTTTAATGCCTCTCAAAATGATGTTTATGCTTTTAATGCCTTCTCCATAACGTGCAGCATTAACAGCTATAAAATGTTTGGTAAGGAACTACATTTTTATTTTTATTTTGAAAAGGAGATAGCTCCAGCCTCTGCATCGGTTGATGCACGCAGCCTTGGTAAGGAACTAGGTGCTATACGATATACTGAAAAAAACAGCCTCTGAAATGGTCGTGTTTGAGTATGATTCTAGCTGGTTCCTAGTTGTACCATAAACAAGTCTAGATTATGAACTCTTTTCTTTTCCAGCTTCAGGATTTTACATAGTGCGATTGCTAATGACAAAGATTATTGCCATGACAAAGAGCCAGCCCCATCTTATCACGTACTCCGGATTTTATTGATTATTGTTACAGAAGTATTTTGTGCATGAATTTAATGAATCATTTGTATGCATTAGAGTTGCTTGCTACTGCTGTTGCTACTAGTTCATGACTAGTATTTATTCGTTTCTCAAAATTGTATTAGCAATTATTTCAAAATAGATACTCCCTTCGTCCCAAATTACTTGTAGAAATGGGTAGAAATGAATGTATCTAGAACTAAAAATACGTCTAGATACATTCATTTCTGCGACAAGTAATTTGGGATGGATGGAGTACTAGTAGCACAGGTAGTGGCAATTTCTGGGCATAATTGATTTCCATCATGATAACCTGTCGCTTGTAGAGATTATCAGTGGCGGGCAAATACCCTCCTGAATCCAGTGTCGCATTGTAGAGTCATACCATGGCCAGCGAAAACTAAATTGAAGATTGATCCGATCTGTTTGACCAATCCTCTTTTTGCCATGGATCAGGTTGTGGGTGTCAGTACAGCTACAGCAGAATGAAGTGCATATGATGCAGCAACCATCAGGTATTTTCACTTTGACTCTCCGTCTGTTCTTTCTGAAACAGAATGATTGCGTTATCAATTTCCATTCAGGGGTAACCGTTGGCCTATGTTTCAGGCTTTTGCTGTCCAGTCTAAACTCACCAGTACAACGACGAACTTGAGTTAGGGTGGAAAGCCATTGTAGAGACTTGGTGGAGGCTTCGTCTGAGGGCTGTATAGGAGAGGAGGTAGTCTGCGTGCGCGCGCGCCCTCTCAACTAGTTAGATCGAGACGCCTAAGACGTGACTCTGGATTTGAAAAAGGAAAAAGAAAGACATGACCTTTTGTTGCGGGAACCTAGTGTTGTGGTGGCCGTTCAGCTTGTATGCACTTCGTTAACCGGAGCTGCATAAGTCTTTATGCATTCTACGCGGCTTTGCTCGTTCAGGTTTGCTCGCCTGAGCTTCAGGAAACGATACAAGTGATGCGTTGTCTGTCACGATGTCAACTGAAAGTTTAGCATGATTTTTTTTTTCTGAACCATAAAGGAGAACTTATAGAAGAAGAAAGCAGTACAAAATCCCCTTATAACGAATAAAAAATTGATATCGGGGAGTTGGGCCAAAAAACCTGCTCCAACAGAGGCCCAATCCGCAAAAATTATTCGGGAGACCCATCAAAACATCTCAACTTATTTAGGAAAATTGTTGTCTCAATTTTTTTTAGGGAAAATTGACCCCCTCCCCAATACCACCCCAATAGGTGGCTGGAAGCAACAATCCCTCTCCCGCCTAAAGTTTCCTGAGCACACCCATCTCCCACTGCCGATGAAGGCCACCGATCCCTCTCCTCACAGGTGTTCTGCGTTGACTCGCCGCTCCCGTGCCGTCGACCGTCGTAGCCACCTCCACCCTCAACCAATGTCATCGCCCGGCCTAGGCACGCATGGCGTCGCGGGGGAGGAAGGAGGCAACATTCCTCATTGGGTTGTCGCGCCGACCAAGAAGCCCCGCAACCACAACTGCTTCGGCCTCCTTCATGGCGAGCCGTCGGCCTCCTTCATGGAGATGTCCCGACGTCCCCACCTTCGAGGCCGCCGCCGACTTCTACATGTACAACGCCAATAAGTTGTTCGATGAAATGCAGGAAAGGTACTTTTTCAGTTTTTCATTTCTTATTCATTCGTTTAATTTTCACAAAACACCATCATAGTTTTAAATGGAAATTTACAATGCTCATTTGTTTCATATTTGCTAGTATGTAGTGAGCAATCATATCTTAATATGATGAACGAGTCGGTAGACATACAAGACATTTTCTTTCTCCACGCCGGAGTGGGAATGTGAACGGTAATGGGAGTGAAGGGTGTTGCTCTATGTTTGATCTTCGTGTTTAGGTGAATCATATGTTGCATGTTATGTTTACTTCGAATCATTTGGACCATTTGTTATGTTTACGTTAAATCATTTGAAGGATTTGCTACGTTTCACTTTAACTTTTACTCGAACTTGAATTTAATAAATTGTGGCTTTAAAGTATGTTCAATTATGTGTGCCTGAAATATCATTATTTGAACTATTATGTTCATAGAATAGACATGCATACCCCATTTGTATGCAAGTTTAAAGAGAAATAGAAAAAAATAGTTTAGTGGGAAAGAATTTTTTGGGATCTAAGAAAGCACCCCACTTGCTAACCCTAAATTATGGGGACAACCCATTAACCAATTATTGGGGGAGTTTTTTTGGGGCTCTCTTGGAGACACTCAAACAGGAATACACTGCCGACGATCTCAGCTAAACACAAACTCGAGACATAGGGCCAGCCTTGTATCAACAATAGGGGCCGCACTTCACCTGACCAAATGAATGGTCAATTGAGTTATGCTTCTTCTCGGACATGTTGTTATTGTGTTCCTTTCAAACTGAACAAGATGACGACACGGTTCATCTTCTTCTTGCTGGATGGCAGGGCTCAATTCCTCATCGGAGACCACCATTCACAGAAGGAGGAACCAATGGCAGGAGAAAATGCTGAAAGACCGGTCCAATTAAGGTCTAAGTCTCAAATGATGTTGGAAATAGAACATATCATAAACTTGTTTTGTTCTTCTAACAGAGTGCATGCCATTCTCCGAGCAAAGCTTTTATCAGTCCTCCAGTGGCGGCATAAGGAGGGAACCAGTGCTCTCACACACCCTAACCATCGGACCCAATTTGGTTGTTTGATGCCTAACTAACAGTTAGTTGGCATGTGAGTGAGTCACACTAGGATGGGCCTCTTCGGTTCAACAATCCTCAAAGGAAAGAATATTTCTTTGATAAACAAAGTTTTTGTCAATTTAATAAATTGTATCAACCCTTTCAAAAGACAAATCACATCAAGATAATACAATCATAAAATAAATAAATTACACCTAACCTCTACGTAATAAGATATACACATAATACATATCACACTTATTACATCAAAATGAAGGCATAAAACAATCTCAATTGGAAAGAAAAAATAGCATAAGGCGACGGAGGGCTGATACGAAGACTACATCATCATCCATCGCGAGTAAACACCATTTTGACCATCCGCTCCACATGGATTCATGTCCCTATAGCCGATCCGTGTTGCTCCCCTCACTGAACAAATTATCACGACATAAGTACATTGATAAAGCACAAGATAAAAGAGACTAAAATTTGAGCGACTTTTCTTTTGGTGTAGATTTGACATGAAAACCATACGGAAGGATGCATCAAGCTGACCTTGTTTTCAGTTGTTAACGAGAATTGAGTAGCGGGTTCTCATGAAGCCCATCCAATCAAAATCTGAATAGATACCCCCCTTGTGTTATGATCCTCCACCTCATATATATGCTCACTCACAATTCAATCTTTTTTGTATTTCAGTTTCATTGAAACATGCCTTTACACATCGTTTCCATGATTCTAATCTTTATTTTTCTGTTTTTGGCACACCAGGGTCTAAGCCTTGAACTGGCACAGTGACCCTACTAGTAGCAGACTAGTGGTTGACAACTAACAACATTTTCATTAGTCAAGTGTTTTTGGATCCAGACATCCGCACGTGTTGGTAATTTGGTGTTATATATCAATTGATGCCTGCCTAGGGTTTGGTCGTGTATATATTGTGTGTCACCTTGTGTTCTAAGAAAATTTGTTATTTCTTCAGTTGTCCAATTTGGATGATATTATTGTATAGTATAAGATTAATAAATAGTAATTGGTAGACATGTTTAACTAAGGTTCTTTCTTCTCACGATGAGCACATCCCCCTGTTGGGAAACGTAGCATGCAATTCCAAAAAAATTCCTATGCTCACGTAAGATCTATCTAGGAGATGTATAGCAACGAGAGGGGGAGAGTGTGTCCACGTACCCTCGTAGACCGAAAACGGAAGCGTTAACTTAACGCGGTTGATGTAGTCGAACGTCTTCTTGAATCAACCGATCAAGTACCGAACGTACAACACCTTTGAGTTCTGCACACGTTCAGCTCGATGACGTCCCTCGAACTCTTGATCCAGTATAGGTACGAAGGAGATGAGTTCCATCAGCACGACGGCGTGGTGACGGTAATGGTGATGTGATCCGTGCAGGGCTTCGCCTAAGCACTACGACAATATGACCGGAGGAGTAAACGGTGGAGGGGGGCACCGCACACGGCTAAGACAATTGATGTGTCTTGTGGTGCCCCCCCCCCCGTATATAAAGGAGGGAGAGGGGAGGAGGCCGGCCTAGGGCACGCCCCATGGGGGGAGTCCTACTAGGACTCCAAGTCCAATTCAGACCCCCTTCCTTTTACCGGAGAGGGAAAGGGGGAAGGAATCAATCTTTATCTCTCGACCATTTCGAGACTCCTCGTGTAACGCCCCGAATATAATTTCCATATTTGTATCCAACTCTTGCCGTCTCCGGCGCTAAGTTATATTTATTTCTCGGGTTCGGGTCTTTGTCTCCGTGTGTTGTTTTCTTTTTCGTGCATCTCTTATCATGTCATCTCGTGCATTGCATTTGCATACATGTTCATCTCATGCATTCGAGCATTTTCCCCGTTGTCCGTTTTGCATTCCGGCGCTTCGTTCTCCTCGGTGGTCATCTCTAGCTTTCTTTCGTGTTTGGGAATTAAACATTTCCGGATTGGACCGAGACTTGCCAAGCGGCCTTGGTTTACTACCGGTAGACCGCCTGTCAAGTTTCGTATCATTTGGACTTCGTTTGATACTCCAACGGTTAACCGAGGGACCGGAAAGGCCTCGTGTGTGTTGCAGCCCAACAACCCCCCAAATTTGGCCCAAAACCCACCAAACTCTGCTCCATGTCCTAGAGCGTTCGATCACGATCGTGTGGGCGAAAACCGCACCTCATTTGGACTCTCCTAGCTCCACTTATGTCTATTTATAGACCCCCTCCTCCAAATCCCGGATCCCCTCGTCTCAAACCCTAGTTTAAAAAAAAACATCTCCTCGCCAGATCCGCCGCCGACGGACGTGTCCGGGCGAGCCGGACAACGTCGGCCGCCGCGCCCAGCCAGCCGCCAACCGCCACGTGGCCCTCCCGCGCCCGCGCCCGCGCCCGCGCCCACATCGCCGGCCCGCGAGGGCCCGGGGCCGGCCCTCCCCGCCGACCGCTCGGGCCAGAGGCGCCCGCACGCCGCCGCCCTTCTTCTCCTCCTCCGGCCGCTGCCCCGCCGCCGCTCGTCGCCTCGCCGGGCCACCGCAAGCCGGCCGCCGCCGCCCACTACCGGCAGGCGCCGCCCCGGACGCCGCCGCCCGCGGTCGCCGCCTCCTCCTCCGGCGCCGCCCGACCTCCTCACCCTCACCCCGGCCTCCTCTTCCCCCACTCCGGCCGGCACCGACGAGCTCCGGCGCTGGTCATCCTCGGGAGACGCGCAGGTGAACAGTACCCCGGATACAGATCTGGATCTCGGGTTGACTTTTTACCTCTAACCCTAGATTTTTGTGCCTACTTTGACTGCTCGTATCTCCGTAACCGTAGCTCCGTTTTGGGCATATGATATATCAAAATCTTCGTCTCGACATGTTCATTTCATTCCATTGCATCAATTGCATTTGAGGTCATCTTGATGCCCAAAATGCTGTTAGAAGGAGGCTTCGTGAGTTAAATTGCAGATCCGTTAGTTCATCATGCACTTTTGTCATTTTTGCCATGTTTAATTCGTGCATGATATGCCTGTGCCCCTTTGGGATGAATTGTTAAGCATTTTGTCTTCTTTCTAGTGGTGCCACCCATGCATTTTTAGGATGTGTGTGTTGTCTTGTGCAAGCTTGCGAAGAGAGGTACCTGAGATTGCTGATTTCAGAGACTTAGTGATTTTCACTAAGTCTGGGATATTTTAGTTCGTGATGCTATATGTCCAGCTTGTTTCCTAGTGATCCGTGCCTCTTTTGAGGATGACCAGTAAGGGAGTTTTGATAATTATGTTATGCTCTATCCATCCATGTCTTTGTTTGCATATGTGGAGTGCTCTAGGTTGACTCAATCGAGCTCAACTTTTGCTTCGTTGTTAATCCGGGCAGATCGTCAACTTGTTTGCGATTTTGCCGATGCTACCGTTAGTGTTCCATGCATGCTATGCCTTCGTTCTTGCCATGTGTAGCTAGCACTTTGTGCCTTCTTGCTCGTTATATGCTTTCCTTGCCATGACTTGCACCGTAGTGAGTGCATCGAGCTCGTTTACATGCCTTCGTGAGTTATATTTCAGCGTGTCTCAGTTTTCACTAAGTCTGAAAACTGATTGTGTTCGAGCTATGTTCGTGAGCTCGGTAGAGTATTTTGTGAACCCTTTTGGCCCCAGGTCACTTTGGGTGTTTTCTTTAAGCTTGTTGAGTAGCTCCATTCCATGTTCTTACTTGTCATGTTCAGGTTTTCTATCATGGTGTTTTGCTGCTCCGAAGAGAGCATCGTGATCTGAAATTTCAGACTAGTGTTAATTTCACTAAGTCTGAAATCTGTTTTGCATTTGCATTTTAGCCATGCTTGTTTGAACCTCTTAATGGATGAATTTGCCTATGGCTCAGTGCTAGTGTTTTGTCAACCATCTTGTGTACATCACTGCCATGTATTTTGTTTTCATGTTTGGTGGCTGTAGCATGTTCATTTCGTTGCTTTTAGATGCCTACTTGCTGTAAATCGCATACCGGTGTCATATCTTAAAACGCTCGCCATTTCCAAACTGTAGCTCCGATTCCAATGATCTTTATATCGTTTTCAAGCGATTTCATCCCCTCTATCCAGTGGCACACTTGGTTTTCCAAGTTGATGCCAGGTTCATGCATTTCCTGTCATATCTTGCATTTTGCATCCCGCATCGCATCCCGCATAGCATATCGTCATTTCATCATATTGCTTGGTCTTGCCGTGGTTGATTGTATCCTTGTTGCTTGTTTGTCTTGTTGGGTAGAGCCGGGAGAAGAGTTCGCTACCGAGGAGCCCGTTGAGTTTGCTTGCGTGGATCCAGTCAACTCTGACAACTGTGCAGGCAAGATGATCATACCCTCGAAATCACTACTATCTTTGCTATGCTAGTTTGCTCGCTCTTTTGCTTTGCCACTGCTACGATGCCTACCTTTTGCTTGTCAGCCTCCCAATTGCCATGTGATCCCCTAACCCACCATTGTCCTAGCAAACCGTTGATTGGCTATGTTACCGCTTTGCTCAGCCCTTCTTATAGCGTTGTTAGTTGCAGGTGGAAGATTGGAGCCGTTCCTTGTTGGAACTTTTATTTACTTGTTGGGATATCACAATATACCTTACTTAATTAATGCATCTATATACTTGGTAAAGGGTGGAAGGCTCGGCCTTATGCCTGGTGTTTTGTTCCACTCTTGCCGCCCTAGTTTCCGTCATATCGGTGTTATGTTCCCGGATTTTGCGTTCCTTACACGGTTGGGCTATTATGGGAACCCCTTGACAGTTCGTCTTAAGTAAAGCTCTTCCAGCAATGCCCAACATTGGTTTTACCATTTGCCACCTAGCCTTTTCTTTCCCTTGGGTTCTGCAGACTCAAGGGTCATCATTATTTTACCCCCCGGGCCAGTGCTCCTCTGAGTGTTGGTCCACCTGTCAGCTACCGGTGGCTACCAGGGGCAACTCTGGGCTGGCCTACCCGTACCTAGGACAATCTGAGTGTGCCCTGAGAAAGAGATATGTGCAGCTCCTATCGGGATTTGTCGGCACATTCGGGCGGTGTTGCTGGTTTAGTTTTACCCTGTCGAAATGTCTTGTTGTACCGGGATACCGAGTCTGATCGGAATGTCTCGGGTGGAGGTCTATTCCTTCGTTGACCGTGAGAGCTTGTCATGGGCTAAGTTGGGACTTCCCTGCAGGGATTGAACTTTCGAAAGCCGTGCCCGCGGTTATGGGCAGATGGGAATTTGTTAACGTCCGGTTGTAGAAAACCCGAAGTTGACCTTATTTAAAATACATCAACCGCGTGTGTAACCGTGATGGTCTCTTCTCGGCGGAGTCCGGGAAGTGAACACGGTGTTGGAGTTATGCTTGACGTAGGTTGCTATAGGATCACTTCTTGATCATATTTGTATCGACCGTGCTTTGCCCTCTCTTCTCGCTCTCTTTTGCGATTGTAGCCATCACATATGCTAGTCGCTTGCTGCAGCTCCACATATAATTGCCTTATCCATTCCTATGAGCTTAAATAGTTTTGATCGCGAGGGTGCGAGATTGCTGAGTCCCTGTGGCTCACAGATACTATAACTCCAGATGCAGGTCCAGGTGATTTCGCTCCAGGTGACGAGTACGAGCTAAAGTGGGAGTTCGACGAGGACTCTCAGCGTTATTATGTTTCCTTTCCCGATGATCAGTAGTGGTGCCTGGTTGGGGTTATCGATTCAGGACCTTGTCGCATGTTGGGTTCTTTTCTAATTTTGGCGCCGTAGTCGGGCCATGAGTGTTTGTTTGATGGATGTTATTTATGCACTCTGATGTGACGTGGCGAGTGTAAGCCAACTATGTTATCTCCCCCTTTTATTATATATTACATGGGATGTTGTAATGATTGCCTGACTTGCGACATTGCTTTCAATGCGGTTATGCCTCTAAGTCGTGCCTCGACACGTGGGAGCTATAGCCGCATCGAGGGCGTTACACCTCGTCCTGTCCGTGATCTCATCCGGGACTCCGAACAATCTTCGGTCACCAAAACACATAACTCATATAATACATATCGTCATTGAACGTTAAGCGTGCGGACCCTACGGGTTTGAGAACTATGTAGACATGACCGAGACACCTCTCCGGTCAATAACCAATAGCGGAACCTGGATGCCCATATTGGTTCCCACATATTCTTCGAAGATCTTTATTGGTCGAACTGCAATGTCAACATACGTTATTCCCTTTGTCATCGGTATGTTACTTGCCCGAGATTCGACCGTCGGTATCTCCATACCTAGCTAAATCTCGTTACCGGCAAGTCTCTTTACTTGTTCCATAGTGCATCATCCCGTAACTAACTCCTTAGTCACATTGCTTGCAAGGCTTCATATGATGTGCATTACCGAGAGGGCCCATAGATACCTCTCCGATACTCGGAGTGACAAATCCTAATCTCGACTTATGCCAACCCAAAAAACACCTTCGGAGATACCTGTAGAGCATCTTTATAATCACCCAGTTACATCGTGATGTTTGATAGGACACGAGGCATACCTCTGGTGTACGGGAGGTGCATAATCACATGGTCGGAGGAATATATATTTGACACGAAGAAAGTAGTAGCAATAAACTGAATGATCATTATGCTAAGCTAACAGATGGGTCTTTTCCATCACATCATTCCACTAATGATGTGATCCCGTTTATCAAATGACAACTCATGTCCATGGCTAGGAAACTTAACCATCTTTGATCAAATAGCTAGTCAAGTAGAGGCATACTAGGGACACGGTGTTTTGTCTATGTATTCACACATGTATCAAGTTCCCGGTTAATACAATTCTAGCATGAATAATGAACATTTATCTTGATATCAGGAAATATAAAATAACAACTTTTATTATTGCCTCTAGGGCATATTTCCTTCAGTCTCCCACTTGCACTAGAGTCAATAATCTAGTTCACATCACCATGTGATTTAACACCAATAGTTCACATCTTTATGTGATTAACACCCATAGTTCACATCGCCATGTGATCAACACTCAAAGGGTTTACTAGAGTCAATATTCTAGTTCACATCGCCATGTGATTAACACGCAAAGAGTACTAAGGTGTGATCATGTTTTGCTTGTGAGAGAGGTTTAGTCAACGGGTCTGTCACATTTAGATCCATATGTATTTTGCAAATTTCTATGTCTACAATGCTCTGCATGGTGCTACTCTAGCTAATTGCTCCCACTTTCAATATGTATCCAGATTGAGACTCAGAGTCATCTGGATCAGTGTCAAGCTTGCATCAACGTAACTCTTCACGATGAACTCTTTATCACCTCCATAACCGAGAAATACTTCCTTAGTCCTCTTAGGTAACTAAGGATAACTTTGACCGCTATCCAGTGATCCACTCCTGGATCACTATCATACCCCCTTGCGAAACTCATAGCAAGGCACACAACTGGTCTGGTACATAGCATGGCATACTTTATAGAACCTATGACTGAGGCATATAGGGAATGACTTTCATTCTCTTTCTATCTTCTACCGTGGTCGGGCTTTGAGTCTTACTCAACTTTACACCTTGTAATACATGCAAGAATTCCTTCTTTGACTGGTCCATTTTGAACTCTTTCAAAATCTTGTCAAGGTATGTACTTATTGAAAAATCTTATCAAGCGTCTTGATCTATCTCTATAAATCTTGATGCCCAATATGTAAGCAGCTTCGCCGAGGTCTTTCTTTGAAAAACTCCTTCCAAACTCTCCTTTATTCTTTCTAGAAAATTCTACATCATTTTTGATCAACAATATGTCATTCGCATATACTTATCAAAAAGGCTCTAGTGCTCTAACTCACTTTCTTGTAAATACAGGATTCAACGCAAGTCTGTATAAAACTATATGCTTTGATCAACTCATAAAAGTGCATATTCCAACTCGTAGATGCTTGCACCAGTCCATAGATGGATCGCTGGAGCTTGCATACCTTGTTAGCACCTTTAGGATCGACAAAACCTTCTGTTTGCATCATATACAACTCTCCTTAGAGATATCCTTTTAAGGAAAGTAGTTTTGACATCCATCTGCCAGATTTCACAAAATGTAATTGCTAACTTGATTCGGGCGGACTTAAGCATCGCTACGGTTGAGAAAGCTTCATCGTAGTCAACCCCTTGAACTTGTCGAAAACCTTTTGCGACAAGTCAAGATTTATAGACAGTAACATTACCATCAACGTCAGTCTTCTTCTTGAAGATCCATTTATTCTCTATGGGTCGCCGATCATCGGGCAAATCCACCAAAGTCCACACTTTGTTCTCATACATGGATCCTATCTTAGATTTCATGGCCTTAAGCCATTTATGGGAATCTGGGCTCATCATAGCTTTTCTTAGTTCATAGGTTTGTCATGGTCAAGTAACATGACCTCCAGAACAGGATTACCATACCACTCTGGCGCGGATTGTGCTCTATTTGACCTACAAGGTTCTGTAGCAACTTGATCTGAAGTTTCATGATATTTATCATTAGCGTCCTCTCCAGTTGGTGTCGGCATCATGGGAACAGATTTCTCGGATGAGCTACTTTCCAAATTGAGAGAAGGTACAATTACCTCATCAAGTTCTACTTTCCTCCCATCTTGCACATAAGGCACGGTTCGCAACTATCAAATGATTCATAATCAAGTGATTCCAAAAGTCGATCTTTATGGAGTTTCTTCATGCGCTTTATACTGATATGACCCGAACGGTAGTGCCACAAATAAGTTGCACTATCATTATCAACTTTGCATCTTTTGGCATCAATATTATGAATATGTGTATCACTATGGTCGAGATTAAGTAAACCATTAGCATTGGGTGTATGACCAGAGAAGGTTTTATTCATGTAATTAGAATAATAATTATTCTTTGTCTTAAATGAATAACCGTATTGCATTAAACATGATCTAATCATATTCATGCTCAACGCAAACACCAAATAACATTTATCGAGGTTCAACACTAATCACGAAAGTATAGGGAGTGTGCGATGATGATCATATAAATCTTCGAACCACTTCCAACACACATCGTCACTTCACCCTCAACTAGTCTCTATTTATTCTGCAATTCCTGTTTCAAGTTACTAATCTTAGCAATCGAACAGGTTTCAAATACCCAGGGGCTACTATGAGCACTAGTAAGGTACACATCAATAACATGTATATCAAATATACCTTTTTCACTTTGCCATCCTTCTTATCCGCCAAATATTTGGGGTAGTTTCGCTTCCAGTGAACTTTTCCTTTGCAGTAGTAGCACTTAGTTTCAGGCTTAGGTTCATCTTTGGGCTTCTTCACGGGAGTGACAACTTGCTTGCCATTCTTCTTCAAGTTCTCGTTCTTTCCCTTTCCCCTTTTTCTTGAAACTAGTGGTCTTGTTTAATCATCAATACTTGATGCTTTTTCTTGATTTCTACCTTCGTCGATTTCAGCATCACGAAGAGCTCGGGAATTGATTTCGTCATCCCTTGCATATTATAGTTCGTCATGAAGTTCCAGTAACTTGGTGATGGTGACTAGAGAACTCTGTCAATCACTACTTTATTTGGAAGATTAACTCCCACTTGATTCAAGCGATTGTACTACCCAGACATTCTGAGCACATGCTCACTAGCTGAGCTATTCTCCTCCATCTTTTAGGCAAAGTACTTGTCAGAGGTCTCATACCTCTCGACACGGGCATGAGTTTGAAATACCAATTCAACTCTTGGAACTTCTTATGCTCCGTGGCGTTCTAAACGTTTTTGAAGTCCCGGTCCTAAGCCACAAAGCACGGTGCACTAAACTATCAAGTAGTCATCATATTGAGCTAACCAAACGTTCATAACGTCTGCATCTGCTCCTGCATAGGTTTGCCACCTAGCGGTGCATCAAGGACATAATTCTTTTATGCATCAATGAGGGTAAACCTCAGATCATGGACCCAGTCCGCATCATTGCTACTATCATCTTTCAACTTAGTTTTCTCTAGGAACATACCAAAAGACATAGGGAATCTACAACGCGAGCTATTGATCTACAACATAATTTGCAAATACTATCAGGACTAAGTTCATGACAAATTAAAGTTCAATTAATCATATTACTTAAGAACTCCCACTTAGATAGACATCCCTTGAGTCATCTAAATGATACGTGATCCAAATTAACTAAACCATGTCCGATCATCACGTGAGATGGAGTAGTCTTAAATGGTGAACATCACTATGTTGATCATATCTACTATATGATTCACGTTCGACCTTTCAGTCTCTAGTATTCCGAGGCCATATTTGTATATGCTAGGCTCGTCAAGTTTAACCCAAATATTCCGCATGTGCAAATCTGGCTTGCACCCATTGTATTTGAACATAGAGCCTATCACACCCGATCATCATGTGGTGTTTCAGCACGAAGAACTTTCGCAACGGTGCATACTCGGGAGAACACTTATACCTTGAAATTTTAGTAAGGGGTCATCTTATAATGCTACCGCCATACTAAGAAAAATAAGATGCATAAAGATAAACATCACATGCAATTAAAATATGTGACATGATATGGCCATCATCATCTTGTGCTTTTGATCTCCATCATCGAAGCAACTTCATGATCTCCATCGTCACCGGCTTGACACCTTGATCTCCATCATAGCGTCGTGATCATCTCGCCAACCATTGCTTCTACGACTATCGCTACCGCTTAGTGATAAAGTAAAGCAATTACATAGCGTTTGTATTTCATACAATAAAGTGACAACCATATGGCTCCTGCCAGTTGCTGATAACTTGTTACAAAAACATGATCATCTCATACAACAATTTATATCACATCATGCCTTGACCATATCACATCACAACATGCCCTCCAAAAACAAGTTAGATGTTCTCTACTTTTTTGTTGCAAGTTCTACGTGGCTGCTACGGGCTTCTAGCATGAACGTACATACCTACGGCACAAAAACCACAATGGTGATTTATCAAGTTTGTTGTTTTAACCTTTACAAGGACCGGCCACAGTCAAATTCGATTCAACTAAAGTTGGAGAAACAGAAACCCGCCAGCCACCTTTATGCAAAACAAATTGCATGTCTGTCGGTGGAACCGGTCTCATGAACGCGGTCATGTAAGGTTGGTCCGGGCCGCTTCATCCAACAATACCGCCGAATCAAAATAAGACATTGGTGGTAAGCAGTATGACGATCACCGCCCATAACTCTTTGTGTTCTACTCGTGCATATCATCTACGCATAGACCTGGCTCGGATAGCACTGTTGGGAAACGTAGCATGCAATTTCAAAAAAAACCTACACTCACGCAAGATCTATCTAGGAGATGTATAGCAACGAGAGAGGGAGAGTGTGTCCACGTACTCTCGTAGACCGAAAGCGGAAGTGTTAACTTAATGTCGTTGATGTAATTGAATGTCTTCTCGAATCAACCGATCAAGTACCGAACGTACGCACCTCCGAGTTATGCACACGTTTAGCTCGATGACGTCCCTCGAACTCTTATTCTAGTAGAGGTACAAAGGAGACGAGTTCCATCAGCACGACAGCGTGGTGACGGTGATGGTGATATGATCCCGCGCAGGGCTTCGCCTAAGCACTATGACAATATGACCGGAGGAGTAAACGATGGAGGGGGGAACCGCACACGGCTAAGACAATTGATGTGTCTTGAGGTGCCCCCGCCCCCGTAACTAAAGGAGGGAGAGGGGAGGAGGCCGTCCCTAGGGTGCGCCCCATGGGGGGAGTTGTACTAGGACTCCAAGTCCAATTCGGACCCCTCCTTCCTTTTACCGGAGAGGGAAAGGGGGAAGGACAGGGAGAAGGAGAAGGAAAGGGGGCTGTCGCCCCCTTTCCCACTCCAATTCGGCCTCCTCCCTTGTGGGGAGTGCACCAGCCCCTTGTGGGATGGTTTGCTCCCTCTTATGGCCCATATGGCCCATATCTTTCACACGGGGTTCCGGTAACCCCTCCGGTACTCCGGTATCTGAATACTATGTCGGTGTCAAAACCGGCGGATCTCGGGTAGGGGGTCCCGAACTGTGCGTCTAGGCAGATGGTAACAGGAGACAAGGGACACGATGTTTTTACCCAGGTTCAGGCCCTCTCGATGGAGGTAAAACCCTACTCCTGCTTGATTAATATTGATGATATGGGTAGTACAAGAGTTGATCTACCACGAGATCAGAGAGCTAAACCCTAGAAGCTAGCCTATGGTATGATTGTTGTTCGTCCTACGGACTAAAACTCTCCGGTTTATATAGACACCGGAGAGGGCTAGGGTTACACAAAGTCGGTTACAATGGGAGGAGATCTTCATATCATATTGCCAAGCTTGCCTTCCACGCCAAGGAAAGACCTATCCGGACACGGGACGAAGTCTTCAATCTTGTATCTTCATAGTCCGGGAGTGAGACCAAAGTTCATAGTCCGGCCATCCGGACACCCCCTAATCCAGAACTCCCTCAGTAGCCCCTGAACCAGGCTTCAATGATGACGAGTCCGGCGCGCAAATTGTCTTCGGCATTGCAAGGCGGGTTCCTCCTCCGAATACTTCATAGAAGATGTTGAACACAAGGATAGTGTCCGGCTCTGCAAAATAAGTTCCACATACCACCGTAGAGAGAATAATATCTGCACAAATCTAATCTGCTGACGTATTCCGCAGCGTGACATCACGCCACGGCCAAGCCTTTATTCGAATCGTTTTACTGTTCCACCTCAGCGCGTTTAGCGAGGCGGTTTCCTTGGCACGTCTTGTCAAAGCAGAGATCGTGTCCCCTTATTCCGGGATTCTCATCAATACGGGCGTGGGTAACCCAACCGCGCCTTTGGTATGACTCCCTAATTGAAAGCGAGTCCCAAACGGTTACGGGGAGGGCTCTTGGTATTCAACTCCTTTATAAAGAGACCAAGGCTCGACTCCTTTCTTTTCAATCCAATCGAATCCGCCCCTCGCCTCGAGTTCCAACACCCAAAGCTCTAGTTTTAGGCACTTCGGACCTTTGACGATGTCCGGCTCAGACCTTCAAGGTCGGTGGATGCCTTCCTCCGTTACGGAAGAATACATGTGAACGCTGAGAGATGCCAGGTATCTAATCGGCAAAATCTCGCATAGGCTGCCTGCTCAAGGGCAGGCCATTCCCATTCCCAGCCCGGTGAGAGCGTGGTGTTCACATCTCACTTCCTTCGGGGGCTAGGCTTCCCGATTGATCCCTTCATGAGGGGGCTTATGTTTTATTACGGGCTGGAATTCCACGACTTAGCTCCGGAGTCCATCCTCCAAATCTCATCATTCATTGTCGTGTGTGAGGCCTTCCTCCATATTACTCCTCACTTCGGATTGTGGCTTAGAACCTTCAAGGTGGAACCGAAGATGATCGAGGGGCAGCATGCTGAGTGCGGAGGAGCTATCATAAGCAAGATGTCCGACGCTCCATGGCCCGAGGGCTCTTTCCAAGAGGAGTTCAGCTTATGGCAATGGGACTGGTTTTACATCACAGCCCCCAGGGGCACCACATGGGTGGCGCCACCTGCTTTTTGCTCGGGTCCCCCACCACGGCTAGTGTCATGGGTCAATGAAGGGCTTATCTGCGGGCCGTCCAAAAACGTGCCCCTACTGCAGGACCGCATTCGAGATCTCCTAGAAAGAGATATTAACTTGACCGTAGTGGCGCAAGTTATGCTGATTCGCCGCATGCTGCCCTGCAAACGTCGCCCTCTCCACCTGTGGGAATTTAATCCGGAGGGACCGCGAGTCCTCCAACATTTTATGGGCGCGACGCCCGTGGAGATGTAAAAATTGTTCTTCAGATCACAAGCAAGGTGTCCGGACTTGTCCGAGGACGCAGGTCTGAGCTGCAATCGCCCGGATGCTGAAGTAAGTAGCCCCGTATTTGGACACGCCATCCGTATTTTCATCATAAAATTGCCCTTTAACAGAGCTATCCTTTGAACAGGAGTGGATAGCGAAGGCAAAGCTTATCAGGTGTCCAGCCCCCCTGCCTGAGATCGTGCCGGATCCCGTGTTGATCAGGATGCTGGAGATTATACTTCGGCAGAGGGCGAAGAGGGGAACCAAGGAGCTACCGCCTCCAAGAAGGAGGCTGTCAGGAAGGGAGGAATCGAGAATTACCCCAACCTGGGGAAGAAAAGGACCGCCTCTGAAGACCCGGAGGGGATGGCCTCGAAACGGGGGAAGAAATCTTCGCCAGAGGATCCAGCGCCGGAGAATGCCCCGGCTGCATTGCGCCCTCAAGGGGATCAACTCTCCTCCGAGCCGTAAGTAAAGAGAGGGGTTCCAAAATGAGTGGCATCCCTGTTTTATTTCTGAGGAAGATAACTGAAATATTACCTTGCAGTTCGGATCTCAACCCTTCTCAGCAGAGCTCATCTTCAGGAGATTTTCGTCCGGAGATGATGGAGAGCGAAACGCCTCCCCTAGCTGCACCGTCTTACAAGGCAGGCGAGCCCGAGGTGTCGTCCCGGAGGGTTTTTCCAAGTTCGGACCCTGAAAAAGGTCGTCAGGCTAGTCCGGCACCCTCTGGTGCGCGGTCGGAGGGGCTGAGGGATCTGCTCGGGCGAGCGTCCATCTCAGAAGAACACCGTATGTTGATGAACACGGTGATAGGAAGGATTTCATCCGCGGAAAGCGGATTGTACGAGGCCGCCAGGAGTTCACTGACAGGCTTTGAGGTACGTGAAAAGGTGTACCTTTTGGTAGAGCCGCATATATAAAATGCTCCCTGTATAAATAGTAGCCCCTGAGACTATGTGTGTCGTCAAAAGTGACGGCGCACAGAGGATCATAACCCCAGGTGTAATATGTCACCTTTTTATGAAGGTGGCGAGGCGTTCGGTGGCTAGCCGGACTGATGAATCTGCCGAGCTAAAGCGGCAACTTGACGTGGCGGATGCCGACATCGCGCTTGTAAATAAGTGGCTAGACGAGGCACAAGGTATGCTCCAAAGACATCTGATAAGAGGAGTTCGATGCTCGTGCCTTATAAGATATGTGCTTAATGTAGATGGTGCTGCTGCCGTGGAGAACCTTCGGGCGGAACTTGCCCGAGCCAAGGAGCAAGCAAGGAAAAGTGATGCGGCTGCCGTTAAGGCGGCTGAAGAGCTAAAAGCCGAACAGGCTGCTCACTGCCAGAGCAAGAAAGTAATAGCCGAGATGGCTATAAAATTGAAGGATGCTGCCGACCGCTGTAAATTTCTCGAACAAGAAGATAGGGCGGCTCAGAAGGACCTTGAGAAGATCACTGCCGAGGCCAAGGATACTCGCTCTGCAATGAGAGCTATGAAGGAGGAGCTACGTCAGGCCGGAGATATCACGGCTGGAAAGCCCTATATGCTGCGGATGAAGTTCGGGGATCCTAAGTATGCTCCGTTAGACCGGCAGTGGAGTGCGGAAAACACTTATCTGGATTTGGCAGCGAGTGCGGCAGACGCAACCGAACACTTCCGAGGTCGAGGTGACCATGAATTGGAAGAACTTTTTTGGTCGCAGTTCCACAATCCAGAACGCCCACTTTCGGTATCCGACCGTTTGGCCGCCTGGGCGGAGCTGAACAGGTTATCCGGACTCGCCATGAGGTATGTTGCGAGTCGTTTGTGGCCGGAAGAGCCAGAGCCGAAGAGTTATTTTAGCTTGGTGCAGCAGTTCCTTGGTTCGGTGCCGCATGTTGATGCAATGAAGAGGTCGGCGTGCATAGAGGGTGCACAAATGGCTCTTGCCCGTGTCAAAACATACTGGGCGGATATGAAGGCCAGTGTTGTTGCATCCCGGGATTCGGACGAAAGCCGAGTACCTGCCAAGCACTACTTTGAGGAAGTTCTTCCGGGCGCTCGTTTAATAGAGGCGCAGTGCTCGAAGGATGTTGTGTTCGAATAGCATGTGCTATTGTAAAAGGAATATTTTGATAGAATATAAAAGCTTTTTATACTTGTGCTTGCAAGAATTATAATACCTCCTGTGCGGCCGTTAATGTATATGTGTATATAACCTGAAAGATGGCAGTCGTTGGCTTCAGCCCCCACGCATATAATGCGGGGGTGTTCGCAAAAAGGCGCCTTTTCACACTTAATCCAACGTCTTGGTCCTACAAAGGAGGTGATAGCGCAGCGAACTAGGCAACCGGACTATAATGCTTTATCACTTTCACTTAGCCATAGGAGTTTGACAGTGGGGCTACTTAATAGCCCCTAGGGGCACTGCGCTCGCCCGAATTCGGGGCGCGTGTGTGCCTGACCGGGAAGCGGCCCTTCGTTAATGCGGAGGAATCCTAAAGATTCCGAGAGTCATCGAGTGGTTGACCAGTCTCTCGCTATATCATGATAGTCAGTTTTCGGCTTTCTCTACTGAGGTGCTCGCCTGGCCGAACCGGGGCACAATCGCAGTAGTTCTCCTGGTGCCGCCTTAGCCGATAGAGCGGAACGTAAGGCAGCAAAACACAAGAGGGCAAACCCAACATTTGACCAAAGACATAATTCGGAGCTGATGCATATAAGGCCAAACTCGCGACGCCGAACACTCCCTAAGGTATTCGGTCTTTATGAAGACGGGCCGAACCAAAGCCCTTGGTAAAAAAGCCCCTGGTGTCCAGGTACGCGCAAGATTCTGGCGTGGCCACATGCCAAGACGCCAGCCTCCTCCTCGGTTATAGCAAAAACCGGGGGATGTTATCAACAAGAGACAGTAAAAATGGTTTACGCAGGGTCTTAATCTGAAAAGAATCCTTAAAACGGGTCCCTACTGCACGTCTGCGCCTGTGTCTCCGTTGTGCCGTATCCTGGACGGGCGTAGCACGGTGTTCGTCTGCGAAAGAGAGGAACTTAGTAAAAAATAATCGTGCGAGAAATCTATATTAAAATAAACAAAATATAGTACAGAGACATGAGCAAAATTGAGCCATATTGTCTCCTGGTGTAAACACGCGGAGCCCCTTGTACAGGGTTATGCGGCTATTAAGCCTTTGTATGTTTACGCCGGACTCGTCGAGCCGTGTCCGGGATAGTAGGGCTGGATTAGTGTGCGGCTGTCCAGGCGGCCGCACCATTACCCGTACTTTGGGGATCAATTGATATTTCCCTTTAATGAGATGATGCCTCGTGGACCGGGCATTTTGAGTGTAAGGGATGCATAATGCGGTATTGCGTTAAAGCGGGCGAAAGCTTCACGTCCCAGTAGCGCTTGATAGCGACTTATGAATGGGGCGATGTGGAAGGTTAGCTTTTCGCTTCGGAAGTTGTCGGGTGAGCCGAACGTGACTTCTAACGAAAGGGAACCCATACTCTGGGTATCTGGGCCCGGCGTGCCTCCTTGAAAGGAAGTGTTGCCATGGCGAATTATTGCTGGGTTGACCCCCAGTTTGCGGATTGTGTCCTGATATAACAGGTTTAGGTCACTGCCGCCGTCCATAAGGACTTGTGTAAATTGGAGTCCGTCAATAATCGGATCCAAGACCAAGGCAGTCCAGCCTACGTTCCGGACCCCTCTGGAGTAATCCTGATGATCGAAGGTGATTGGTTGTAACAACCAGTGGCGGTGCTCCTCTAGGGCGGGCCGTATGGCGCGTATCTTCGTAAGCGCCGTTCTGTTTTTCCCTTTTGTCATCTGAAGTGAATTTACTATTTTAACTTCTTGTGGGAACTTCTTTTGTTCTCCGGTGTTCTGCTTGTGGGGTGCGTCGTCATCCTCGCTTGGTGTGTCGAGCCCCTTGTGTTCGGTGTTGAGTTTGCCGGACTGCTTGAAGACCCAACAATCTCTGTGGGTGTGGTTTGCAGGTCTCCCGGGAGTACTGTGGATTTGACATATTTTGTCCAGGATTTTGTTGAGGTTAGATAGGTCGTCCCTATCATCTTTGGGGGCCGGCTTTTTCTGATTTAGCCGAGAGCTTTTGAATCCAGCGTTGACTGCCGTGCTCGTCGGGCTGTTATCCTTGATCCGGCGCTGTTCTTTGTTATGGCGCGGTTTCCCGTTTCCATCTCTGAGTTCGGATGTACTCGGGTCGCTGGTGCTGCTTCTTGCCAACCAGCTATCCTCTCCTGCGCAAAAGCGGGTCATGAGGCTTCTTAATGCGGCCATTGTTCTTGGCTTTTCTTGGCCGAGGTGTCTGGCGAGCCATTCGTCTCGGACGCTATGTTTGAAAGCTGCTAGGGCCTCGGCGTCCGGACAGTCGACTATCTGATTCTTTTTAGTAAGAAATCTATTCCAGAGTTTTCGGGCTGACTCTCTAGGCTGCTGAGTTATATGACTCAGATCATCTGCATCCGGAGGTCGGGCATAGGTCCCTTAAAAATTTGCCCGGAAAGCATCCTCGAGCGCTTCCCAACTTCCCATGGTGTTTTCGGGAAGGCTTTTAAGCCAATGCCGGGCTGGCCCTTTGAGCTTAAGGGGTAAGTATTTTATGGCGTGAAGGTCATCTCCTCTGGCCATGTGTATGTGGAGGATATAATCCTCGATCCAGACTCCAGGGTCTGTTGTTCCGTCGTATGCTTCTATGTTTACGAGCTTGAATCCCACTGGAAATTCGTGATCTAGTACCTCATCGGTAAAACATAGGGGATGTGCGGCGCCCCTGTATGTAGGTGTGTCACGATGTTCGGATATTTTTTGCGTTACATTGCTCACTGGAGCTTGCTTTCTTGGCCCATAGATGGATCTAGTTGGACCGGTTTTTTGATGGGAATTCTAGGGCGGACCGCGCGCCGTATTGAGTGCGGCGCCCTTTGTCGCTTGAGATCGATCGTGGGGTCGTCTATTCGACCTGGTGGCTTCCTTGTTTTTTGACTGTGGGGGCTCTAAGGCCTCTTCGTCAAATTCCGGTAGTGATTTCCGCTTCAGATAGCTCTTTGTGCGATGACTGTTGACGTACTTGTGTGCGGTATTGAGTACTTTGCCCCATCTGATTCTGAGTGCATCTTCCGCTGTTTTGAGCTTCCGCTTCTGCTTTTTCAGGCTACGTGCAGTGGCAACGAGCCTTTGGTGGAGGTTCTGGTGTTCCAGCGACTTGTCCGGCGTGAGGTCGTCCGAACTATTATCTTTCCCGGGCACGGATTGTTCGGTTTGTCCGCCCTGTTTGGACGGTTTCTCGATGGCATGTTCGTCTTCCGTTGATTCGCCCTGCTCTATGGCTGGGTCTCTGTCGAGGTGGGGCTTGGCACGGCGATTACGCCTCCGCTTTGATTGTTTTTCGAGGGAGCGATCCCTGGTTGTGCCCTTTTGATCCTCGTCGTTGCTTCTTTTAGGTGTGTCCAGCATGTATACATCATGTGATGGGGTGGCTTTCCAGTGCCCTATAGGTGCTGGTTCTTGATCGTCTCCTTCATCGGCGTCCATACCATCGATGTCTTCGGAGTCAAAGTCGAGCATGTCGGTTAGATCGTCGACAGTGGCTACAAAGTGGGTGGTGGGTGGGTTTCGAATTTCTTCGCCATCCGCATCCCGACCGTGCTGACCATAGTCCGGCCAGGGCTCTCCTGACAAAGAGAGAGACTTTAGTGAATTTAGGCTATCGCCAAAGGGCGAGTGTTGAAAGACGTCTGCGGCGGTGAACTCCATGATCGGAGCCCAATTGGGTTCGATCGGAAGGGGTGCGGAAGATTCGGAGTCCGGACAGGAGTCTGGCACCTTGGAGTCACAGGCCTCGCGAAGGATTAGACTGGTAATCGGCTCTATCACCATAGAGATTGCGGCTCCTGGGGCGGCGTCCAGCCGACCGTCCCCGACTGGCACAGCCGACTCCGAGCTAGTGGTCGGAGCAGACACCTGAGTGGCGCTCTGGGCACTGTCCGGTGGCAGAGCTAGATCATGCCCATCGTGACAGTGCGGCGTGCTCGGCCGTGGCTCAAATCCGTCGAAGATCAAGTCCCCGCGGATGTCGGCCGTGTAGTTTAAGCTTCCAAACCTGACCTGATGGCCAGGGGTGTAGCTTTCGATCTGCTCCAGATGGCCAAGCGAATTGGCCCGCATTGCGAAGCCGCCGAATACGAAGATCTGTCCGGGGAGAAAAGTCTCACCCTGGACCGCATCGTGGTTGACAATCGAAGAAGCCATCGGGCCTAAGGGTGACGACACAGAGGAACTCTCAATGAAAGCACCAATGTCGGTGTCAAAACCGGCGGATCTCGGGTAGGGGGTCCCGAACTGTGCGTCTAGGCGGATGGTAACAGGAGACAAGGGACACGATGTTTTTACCCAGGTTTGGGCCCTCTCGATGGAGGTAAAACCCTACTCCTGCTTGATTAATATTGATGATATGGGTAGTACAAGAGTTGATCTACCACGAGATCAGAGAGGCTAAACCCTAGAAGCTAGCCTATGGTATGATTGTTGTTCGTCCTACGGACTAAAACTCTCTGGTTTATATAGACACCGGAGAGGGCTAGGGTTACACAGAGTCGGTTACAATGGGAGGAGATCTTCATATCATATCGCCAAGCTTGCCTTCCACGCCAAGGAAAGTCCTATCCGAACATGGGACGAAGTCTTCAATCTTGTATCTTCATAGTCCGGGAGTCCGGCCAAAGGTCATAATCCGGCCATCCGGACACCCCCTAATCCAGGACTCCCTCAGTAGCCCCTGAACCAGGCTTCAATGACGACAAGTCCGGTGCACAAATAGCCTTCGACATTGCAAGGCGGGTTCCTCCTCCGAATACTTCATAGAAGATGTTGAACACAAGGATAGTGTCCGGCTCTGCAAAATAAGTTCCACATACCACCGTAGAGAGAATAATATCTGCACAAATCTAATCTGCTGACGTATTCCGCAACATGACATCACGCCACGGCCAAGCCTTTATTCGAATCGTTTTGCTGTTCCACCTCAGCGCGTTTAGCGAGGCGGTTTCCTTGGCACGTCTTGTCAAAGCAGAGATCGTGTCCCCTTATTCCGGGATTCTCATCAATACGGGCGTGGGTAACCCAACCGCGCCTTTGGTATGACTCCCTAATTGAAAGCGAGTCCCAAACGGTTATGGGGAGGGCTCTTGGTATTCAACTCCTTTATAAAGAGACCAAGGCTCGACTCCTTTCTTTTCAATCCAATCGAATCCGCCCCTCGCCTCGAGTTCCAACACCCAAAGCTCTAGTTTTAGGCGCTTCGGACTTCAAGGCCGGTGGATGCCTTCCTCCGTTACGGAAGAAGACGTGCGAAAGCTGAGAGATGCCAGGTATCTAACCGGCAAAATCTCGCATAGGCTGCCTGCTCAATGGCAGGCCATTCCCATTCCCCAGCCCGGTGAGAGCGTAGTGTTCACATCTCACTTCCTTCGGGGGCTAGGCTTCCCGATTGATCCCTTCGTGAGGGGGCTTATGTTTTATTACAGGCTGGAATTCCACGACTTAGCTCCGGAGTCCATCCTCCAAATCTCATCATTCATTGTCGTGTGTGAGGCCTTCCTCCATATTACTCCTCACTTCGGATTGTGGCTTAGAACCTTCAAGGTGGAACTGAAGATGATCGAGGGGCAGCACGCTGAGTGCGGAGGAGCTATCATAAGCAAGATGGCCGACACTCCATGGCCCGAGGGCTCTTTCCAAGAGGAGTTCGGCTTATGGCAACGAGACTGGTTTTACATCACAGCCCCCAGGGGCACCACATGGGTGGCGCCACCTGCTTTTCGCTCGGGTCCCCCACCATGGCTAGCGTCATGGGTCAATGAAGGGCTTATCTGCGGGCCATCCAAAGACGTGCCCCTACTGCAGGACCGCATTCGAGATCTCCTAGAAAGAGATATTAACTTGACCGTAGTGGCGCAAGTTATGCTGATTCACCGCATGCTGCCCTACAAACGTCGCCCTCTCCGCCTGTGGGAATTTAATCCGGAGGGACCGCGAGTCCTCCAACATTTTATGGGTGCGACACCCATGGAGATGTACAAATTGTTCTTTGGATCACAAGCAAGGTGTCTGAACTTGTCCGAGGACGTAGGTCTAAGCTGCAATCGCCCGGATGCTCAAGTAAGTAGCCCCGTATTTGGACACACCATCCGTATTTTCATCATAAAATTGCCCTTTAACAGAGCTATCCTTTGAACAGGAGTGGATAGCGAAGGCAAAGCTTATCAGGTGTCCAACCCCCCTGCCTGAGACCGTGCCGGATCCCGTGTTGACCAGGATGCTGGAGATTATACTTTCGGCAGAGGGCGAAGAGGGGAACCAAGGAGCTACCGCCTCCGTGAAGGAGGCTATCAGGAAGGGAGGAATCGAGAATTCCCCCAACCTGGGGAAGAAAAGGACCGCCTCTTAAGACCCAGAGGGGATGGCCTCGAAACGGGGGAAGAAATCTTCGCCAGAGGATCCAGCGCCAGAGAATGCCCCGGCCGCATTGCGCCCTCAAGGGGACCAACTCTCCTCCGAGCCGTAAGTAAAGAGAGGGGTTCCAAAATGAGTGGCATCCCTGTTTTATTTCTGAGGAAGATAACCGAAATATTACCTTGCAGTTCGGATCTCAACCCTTCTCAGCAGAGCTCATCTTCAGGGGATCTTCGTCCGGAGATGATGGAGAGCAAAATGCCTCCCCTAGCTGCACCGTCTTACGAGGCAGGTGACCCCGAGGTGTCGTCCCGGAGGGTTTTTCCAAGTCCGGACCCTGAAAAAGGTCGTCAGGCTAGTCCGGCACCCTCTGGTGCACGGTCGGAGGGGCTGAGGGATCTGCTCGGGCGAGCTTCCATCTCATAAGAACACCGTAATGTTTATGAACACGGTGATAGGAAGGATTTCATCCGGGAAAGAGGATTGTACGAGGCCGCCAGGAGTTTACTGACAGGCTTTGAGGTACGTGAAAAGGTGTACCTTTGGTAGAGCTGCATATATAAAATGCGCCCTGTATAAATAGTAGCCCCTGAGACTCTGTGTGTCGCCAAAAGTGACGGCACACAGAGGATCATAACCCCAGGTGTAACATATCACCTTTTTATGAAGGTGGCGAGGCGTTCGGTGGCTAGCCGGACTGATGAATCTGCCGAGCTAAAGCAACAACTTGACGTGGCGGATGCCGACATCGCGCTTGTAAATAAGCGGCTGGACGAGGCCCAAGGTATGCTCCACAGACATTTGATAAGAGGAGTTCGATGCTCGTGCCTTATAAGATATGTGCTTAATGTAGATGGTGCTGCTTCCGTGGAGAACCTTCGGTCGGAACTTGCCCGACCCAAGGAGCAAGCAAGGAAAAGTGATGTGGCTGCCGTTAAGGCGGCTGAAGAGCTAAAAGTCGAACAGGCTGCTCACTGCCAGAGCAAGAAAGTAATAGCCGAGATGGCTATAAAATTGAAGGATGCTGCCGACCGCTGTAAATTTCTCGAACAAGAAGATAGGGCGGCTCAGAAGGACCTTGAGAAGATCACTGCCGAGGCCAAGGATACTCGCTCTGCAATGAGAGCTATGAAGGAGGAGCTACGTCAGGCCGGAGATATCATGGCTGGAAAGCCCTATATGCTGCCGATGAAGTTCGGGGATCCTAAGTATGCTCCGTTAGACCGGCAGTGGAGTGCGGAAAACACTTATTTGGATTTGGCAGCAAGTGCGGCAGACGCAACCGAACACTTCTGAGGTCGAGGTGACCATGAATTGGAAGAACTTTTTTGGTCGCAGTTCCACAATCCAGAATGCCCACTTTCGGTATCCGATCATTTGGCTGCCTGGGCGGAGCTGAACAGGTTATCCGGACTCGCCATGAGGTATGTTGCGAGTCGTTTGTGGCTGGAAGAGCCAGAGCCGAAGAGTTATTTTAGCTTGGTGCAGCAGTTCCTTGGTTTGGTGCCGCATGTTGATGCAATGAAGAGGTCGGCGTGCATAAAGGGTGCACAAATGGCTCTTGCCCGTGTCAAAACATACTGGGCGGATATGAAGGCCAGTGTTGTTGCATCCCGGGATTCGGATGAAAGCCGAGTACCTGCCAAGCACTACTTTAAGGAAGTTCTTCCGGGCGCTCGTTTAATAGAGGCGCAGTGCTCGAAGGATGTTGTGTTCGAATAGCATGTGCTATTGTAAAAGGAATATTTTGATAGAATATAAAAGCATTTTATACTTGTGCTTGCAAGAATTATAATACTTCCTGTGCGGCTGTTAATGTATATGTGTATATAACCTGAAAGATGGCAGTCGTTGGCTTCAGCCCCCACGCATATAATGCGGGGGTGTTCGCAAAAAGGCGCCTTTTCACACTTAATCCAACGTCTTGGTCCTACAAAGGAGGTGATAGCGCAGCGAACTAGGCAACCAGACTATAATGCTTTATCACTTTCACTTAGCCATAGGAGTTTGACAGTGGGGCTACTTAATAGCCCCTAGGAGCATCGCGCTCACCCGAATTCGGGGCGCGTGTGTGCCTGACCGGGAAGCGGCCCTTCGTTAATGCGGAGGAATCCTAAAGATTCCGAGAGTCATCGAGTGGTTGACTAGTCTCTCGCTATATCATGACAGTCAGTTTTCGGCTTTCTCTACTGAGGTGCTCGCCTGGCCGAACTGGGGCACAATCGCAGTAGTTCTCCTGGTGCCACCTTAGCCGATAGAGCGGAACGTAAGGCAGCAAAACACAGGAGCCGGGAAAACCCAACATTTGACCAAAGACATGATTCGGAGCTGATGCATATAAGGCCAAACTCGCGACGCCGAACACTCCCTAAGGTATTCGGTCTTTATGAAGACGGGCCGAACCAAAGCCCTTGGTAAAAAAAACCCTGGTGTCCAGGTACGCGCAAGATTCTGGCGTGGCCACATGCCAAGACGCCAGCCTCCTCCTCGGTTATAGCGAAAACCGGGGGATGTTTATCAACAAGAGACAGTAAAAAAGGTTTATGCAGTGTCTTAATCTCAAAAGAATCCTTAAAACGGGTCCCTACTGCACGTCTGCGCCCGTGTCTCCATTGTGCCGTATCCTGGACGGGCGTAGCATGGTGTTCGTCTGCGAAAGAGAGGAACTTAGTAAAAAAAATCGTGCGAGAAATCTATATTAAAATGAACAAAATATAGTACAGAGACATGAGCAAAATTGAGCCATATTGTCTCCTGATGTAAACACGCCGAGCCCCTTGTACAGGGTTATGCGGCTATTAAGCCTTTGTATGTTTACGCCGGACTCGTCGAGCCGAGTCCGGGATAGTAGGGCTGGATTAGTGTGTGGCTATCCAGGCGGCCGCACCGTTACCCGTACTTTGGGGATCAATTGATATTTCCCCTTAATGAGATGATGCCTCGTGGACCGGGCATTTTGAGTGTAAGGGATGCATAATGCGGTATTGCGTTAAAGCGGGCGAAAGCTTCATGTCCCAGTAGCGCTTGATAGCGACTTATGAATGGGGCGATGTGGAAGGTAGCTTTTCGCTTCGGAAGTTGTCGGGTGAGCCGAATGTGACTTCTAACGAAAGGGAACCCATACTATGGGTATCTGGGCCCGGCGTGACTCCTTGAAAGGAAGTGTTGCCATGGCGAATTATTGCTGGGTTGACCCCCAGTTTGTGGATTGTGTCCTGATATAACAGGTTTAGGTCACTGCCGCCGTTCATAAGGACTTGTGTAAATTGGAGTCCGTCAACAATCGGATCCAAGACCAAGGCAGTCCAGCCTGCGTTCTGGACCCCTCTGGAGTAATCCTGATGATCAAAGGTGATTGGTTGTAACAACCAGTGGCGGTGCTCCTCTAGGGCGGGCCGTATGGCGCGTATCTTCGTAAGCGTCGTTCTGTTTTTCCCTTTTGTCATCTGAAGTGAATTTACTGTTTTGACTTCTTGTGGGAACTTCTTTTGTTCTCCGGTGTTCTTCTTGTGGGGTGCGTCGTCATCCTCGCTTGGTGTCTCGAGCCCCTTGTGTTCAGTGTTGAGTTTGCCGGACTGCTTGAAGACCCAACAATTTCTGTGGGTGTGGTTTGCAAGGCTCCCGGGGGTACTGTGGATGTGACATATTTTGTCCAGGATTTTGTTGAGGTTAGATAGCTCGTCCCTGTCATCTTTGGGGGCGGCTTTTTCTGATTTTGCCGAGAGCTTTTGAATCTGGCGTTGACTGCCGTGCTCGTCGGGCTGTTATCCTTGATCCGGCGCTGTTCTTTGTTACGGCGCGGTTTCCCGTTTCCATCTCTGAGTTCGGATGTACTCGGGTCGCTGGTGCTGCTTCTTGCCAACCAGCTATCTTCTCCTGTGCAAAAGCGGGTCATGAGGCTTGTTAATGTGGCCATTGTTCTTGGCTTTTCTTGGATGAGGTGTCTGGCGAGCCATTCGTCTCGGACGCTATGTTTGAAAGCTGCTAGGGCCTGGGCATCCGGACAGTCGACTATCTGATTCTTTTTAGTAAGAAATCTGTTCCAGAGTTTTCGGGCTGACTCTCCAGGCTGTTGAGTTATATGACTCAGATCATCTGCATCCGGAGGTCGGACATAGGTCCCTTGAAAATTTGCGCGGAAAGCATCCTCGAGCGCTTCCCAACTTCCCATGTTGTTTTCGGGAAGGCTTTTAAGCCAATGCTGGGCTGGCCCTTTGAGCTTAAGGGGTAAGTATTTTATGGCGTGAAGGTCATCTCCTCTGGCCATGTGTATGTGGAGGATATAATCCTCGATACAGATTCCAGGGTCTGTTGTTCTGTCGTATGCTTCTATGTTTACGGGCTTGAATCCCACTGGAAATTCATGATCCAGTACCTCATCGGTAAAACATAGGGGATGTGCGGCACCCCTGTATGTAGGTGTGTCACGATGTTCGGATATTTTTTGCGTTGCATTGCTCACTGCAGCTTGCTTTCTTGGCCCATAGATGGATCTAGTTGGACCGATTTTTTGATGCGAATCCTTGGGCGGACCGCGCGCCGTATTGAGTGCGGCGCCCTTTGTCGCTTGAGATCGATCGTGGGGTCGTCTATCCGACCTGGTAGCCTCCTTGTTTTTTTACTGTGGGGGCTCTAAGGCCTCTTCGTCAAATTCCGGTAGTGATTTCCGCTTCGGGTAGCTCTTTGTGCGATGACTTTTGCCGTACTTGTGTGCGGTATTGAGTACTTTGCCCCATCTGATTCTGAGTGCATCTTCCGCTGTTTTGAGCTTCCGCTTCTGCTTTTTCAGGCTATGTGCAGTGGCGACGAGCCTTTGGTGGAGGTTCTGGTGTTCCAGCGACTTGTCCGGCATGAGGTCGTGCGGACTATTATCTTTCCCGGGGACGGATTGTTCGGTTTGTCCGCCCTGTTTGGACGGTTGCTCGATGGCATGTTAGTCTTCCGTTGATTCGCCCTGCTCTATGGCTGGGTCTCTGTCGAGGTGGGGCTTGGCGCGGCGATTACGATGCCGCTTTGATTGTTTTTTGAGGGAGCGATCCCTGGTTGCGCCCTTTTGATCCTCGTCGTTGCTTCTTTTAGGTGTGTCCACCATTTATACATCATGTGATGGGGTGGCTTTCCAGTGCCCTATAGGTGCTGGTTCTTGATCGTCTCCTTCATCGGCGTCCATACCATCAATGTCTTCGAAGTCGAAGTCGAGCATGTCGGTTAGATCGTCGACAGTGGCTACAAAGTGGGTGGTGGGTGGGTTTCGAATTTCTTCGCCATCCGCATCCCGACCGTACTGACCATAGTCCGGCCAGGGCTCTCCTGACAAAGAGAGAGACTTTAGTGAATTTAGGATACCGCCAAAGGGCGAGTGCTGAAAGACGTCCGCGGCGGTGAACTCCATGATCGGAGCCCAATTGGGTTCGATCGGAAGGGGTGCGGAAGATTCGGAGTCCGGACAGGAGTCCGGCACCTTGGAGTCACAGGCCTCGCGAAGGATTAGACTGGTAATCGGCTCTATCGCCATAGAGATTGCGGCTCCTGGGCGGCGTCCAACCGACCGTCCCCGACTGGCGCAGCCGGCTCCGAGCTAGTGGTCGGAGCGGACACCTGAGCGGCGCTCTGGGCGCTGTCCGGCGGCAGAGCTAGATCATGCCCATCGTGACAGTGCGGCGTGCTCGGCCGTGGCTCGAATCCATCGAAGATCAAGTCCCCGCGGATGTCGGCCGTGCAGTTTAAGCTTCCAAACCTGACCTGATGGCCAGGGGCGTAGCTTTCGATCTGCTCTAGATGGCCAAGCGAATTGGCCCGTAGTGTGAAGCCGCCGAATACGAAGATCTGTCCGGGGAGAAAAGTCTCACCTTGGACCGCGTCGTGGTTGACGATCGAAGAAGCCATCGGGCCTAAGGGTGATGACACAGAGGAACTCTCAATGAAAGCACCAATGTCAGTGTAAAAACCGGCGGATCTCGGGTAGGGGGTCCCGAACTGTGCCTCTAGACGGATGGTAACAGGAGACAAGGGACACGATGTTTTTACCCAGGTTCGGGCCCTCTCGATGGAGGTAAAACCCTACTCCTGCTTGATTAATATTGATGATATGGGTAGTACAAGAGTTGATCTACCACGAGATCAGAGAGGCTAAACCCTAGAAGCTAGCCTATGGTATGATTGTTGTTCGTCCTACGGACTAAAACTCTCCGGTTTATATAGACACCGGAGAGGGCTAGGGTTACACAGAGTCGGTTATAATGGGAGGAGATCTTCATATCATATCGCCAAGCTTGCCTTCCACGCCAAGGAAAGTCCTATCCGAACACGGGACGAAGTCTTCAATCTTGTATCTTCATAGTCCGGGAGTCCGGCCAAAGTTCATAGTCCGGCCATCCGGACACCCCCTAATCCAGGACTCCCTCAACTACCTTCCAATATATCAATCTTTACCTCTCGGCCATTTTGAGACTCCTCGTCATGTCCGTGATCTCATCTGGGACTCTGAACAATCTTCGGTCACCAAAACACATAACTCATATAATACATATCGTCATCGAACATTAAGCATGCGGACCCTACGGGTTCGAGAACTATGTAGACATGACCAAGACATCTCTCCGGTCAATAACCAATAGCGGAATCTGAATGCCCATATTGGTTCCCACATATTCTTCGAAAATCTTTATCGGTCGAACCGTAATGTCAACATACATTATTTCCTTTGTCATCGGTATGTTACTTGCCCAAGATTCGATCGTCGCTATCTCCATACCTAGCTAAATCTCGTTACCGGCAAGTCTCTTTACTCGTTCCGTAGTGCATCATCCCGTAACTAACTCATAGTCACATTGCTTGCAAGGCTACATATGATGTGCATTACCGAGAGGACCCAGAGATACCTCTCCGATACTCGGAGTGACAAATCCTAATCTCGATCTATGCCAACCCAACAAACACCTACGGAGATACCTGTAGAGCATATTTATAATCACCCAGTTACGTTGTGACGTTTGATAGCACACAAGGCATACCTCTGGTGTCCATGAGTTGCATAATCTCATAGTCAGAGGAATATATATTTGACACGAAGAATGCAGTAGCAACAAAACTAAATGATCATTATGCTAAGCTAACCGATGGGTCTTTTCCATCACATCATTCCACTAATGATGTGTTCCCGTTTTATCAAATGAAAACTCATGTCCATGGCTAGGAAACTTAACCATCTTTGATCAACGAGCTAGTCAAGTAGAGGCATACTAGGGACACGGTGTTTTGTCTATGTATTCACACATGTATCAAGTTCCCGGTTAATACAATTCTAGCATGAATAATAAACATTTATCTTGATATCAGGAAATATAAAATAACAACTTTTATTATTGCCTCTAGGGCATATTCCCTTCAGTCTTCCACTTGAAATAGAGTCAATAATCTAGTTCACATCACCATGTGATTTAACACCAATAGTTCACATCTTTATCTGATTAACACCCGTAGTTCACGTCGCCATGTGATCAACACTCAAAGGATTTACTAGAGTCAATAATCTAGTTTACATCACCATGTGATTAACACCCAAAGAGTACTAAGGTGTGATCATGTTTTGCTTGTGAGAGAGGTTTAGTCAATGGATCTGTCACATTTAGATCCGTATGTATTTTGCAAATTTCTATGTCTACAATGCTCTGCATGGTGCTACTCTAGCTAATTGCTCCCACTTTCAATATGTATCCAGATTGAGACTCAGAGTCATCTGGATCGGTGTAAAGCTTGCATCGGCATAATTCTTTACGACGAACTCTTTATCACCTCCATAACCGAGAAGTACTTCCTTAGTCCTCTTAGGTAACTAAGGATAACTTTGACCGCTATCCAATGATCCACTCCCGGATCACTATCGTACCCCCTTGCCAAACTCATAGCAAGGCACACAACTGGTATGGTACATAGCATCGCATACTTTATAGAACCTATGACTGAGGCATAGGGAATGAATTTCAATCTCTTTCTATATTCTTCCGTGGTCGGGCTTTGAGTCTTACTCAACTTTACACCTTGTAATACAAGCAAGAACTCCTTGTTTGACTGGTCCATTTTGAACACTTTCAAAATCTTGTCAAGGTATGTACTTATAGAAAAATCTTATCAAACGTCTTGATCTATCTCTATAGATCTTGATGCCCAATATGTAAGCAACTTCACTGAGGTCTTTCTTTGAAAAACTCCTTTCAAACTCTCCTTTATGCTTCCAGAAAATTCTACATCGTTTTTGATCAACAATATGTCATTCACATATACTTATCAAAAAGGTTGTAGTGCTCCCACTCACTTTCTTGTAAATACAGGCTTCAACGCAAGTCTGTATAAAACTATATGCTTTGATCAACTCATCAAAGTGTATATTCCAACTCCGAGATGCTTACACCACTCCATAGATGGATCGCTGGAGCTTTCATACCTTGTCAGCACCTTTAGGATCGACAAAACCTTATGTTGGCATCATATACAACTCTCCTTAGAGATATCCTTTTAAGTAATGCAGTTTGACATCCATCTGCCAGATTTCACAAAATGTGGCAATTGCTAACATGATTCAGACGGACTTAAGCATCGCTACGGTTGAGAAAGCTTCATCATAGTCAACCCCTTGAACTTGTCGAAAACCTTTTGCGACAAGTCAAGCTTTATAGACAGTAACATTACCATCAACGTCAGTCTTCTTCTTGAAGATCCATTTATTCTCTATGGGTCACCGATCATCGGGCAAATCCACCAAAGTCCACACTTTGTTCTCTTACATGGATCCTATCTCAAATTTCATGGCCTCAAGCCATTTATCGGAATCCGGGCTCATCATAACTTCTTCTTAGTTCATAGGTTCGTCATGGTCAAGTAACATGACCTCCAGAACAGGATTACCATACCACTCTGGTGCGGATCGTGCTTTGTTTGACCTACAAGGTTCTGTAGTAACTTGATCTGAAGTTTCATGATCTTTATCATTAGCTTCCTCTACAGTTGGTGCCGGCATCATGGGAACAGATTTGTCGGATGAGCTACTTTCCAAATTGAGAGAAGGTACAATTACCTCATCAAGTTCTACTTTCCTCCCACTCACTTCTTTCGAGAGAAACTCCTTCAGAAAGTTTTCGTTCTTAGCAACAAAAATCTTGCCTTCGGACTTGTGGTAGAAGCTGTACCCAATTGTTTCCTTAGGGTATCCTATGAAGACACATTTCTCCGATTTGGGTTCGAGCTTTATCGGGTTGAAGCCTTTTGACGTAAGCATCGCGTCCCCAAACTTTAAGAAACGATAGCTTAGGTTTGCTACCAAACCATAGTTCATACGGTGTCGTCTCAACGGATTTTGACGGTGCCCTGTTTAAAGTGAATGCAACTGTCTATAATGAATAACCACAAAATGTGGTAAATCAGTAAGAGACATCATAGATCACACCATATCCAATAAAGTGCGGTTACAATGTTCGTACACACCATTACGCTTTGGTGTTCCAGGTGGCGTGAGCTATGAAACTATTCCACTTTGTTTTAAATGAAGGCCAAACTCGTAACTCAAATATTCTCCTCCACGATCAGATCTTAGAGACTTTATTTTCTTGTTACGATGATTCTCCATTTCACTTTGAAATTCTTTGAACTTTTCAAAAGTTTCAGACTTGTGTTTCATTAAGTAGATATACCCATATCTGCTCAAATCATCTGTGAAGGTCAGAAAATAACGATACCCACCACGAGCATCAACACTCATTGGACCGCATACATCAGTATGTATTATTTCCAATAAGTCACTTGCTCGTTCCATAGTTCCGGAGAACGGAGTTTTAGTCATCTTGCACATAAGGCACGGTTCAAGTATCAAATGACTCATAATCAAGTGATTTCAAAAGTCCATCTTTATGTAGTTTCTTCATGCACTTTATACCGATATGACCCAAACGGTAGTGCCACAAATAACTTGCACTATCATTATCAACTTTGCATCTTTTGGCATCAATATTATGAATATGTGTATCACTATGGTCGAGATTAAGTAAACCATTAGCATTGGGTGTATGACCAGAGAAGGTTTTATTCATGTAATTAGAATAATGATTATTCTTTGTCTTAAATGAATAGCCGTATTGCATTAAACATGATCTAATCATATTCATGCTCAACGCAAACACCAAATAACATTTATCTAGGTTCAACACTAATCCCGAAAGTATAGGGAGTGTGCGATGATGATCACATCAATCTTTGAACGACTTCCAACACACATCGTCACTTCACCCTCAACTAGTCTCTATTTATTCTGCAATTCCTATTTCGAGTTACTAATCTTAGCAACCGAACAGGTTTCAAATACCCAGGCGCTACTACGAGCACTAGTAAGGTACACATCAATAACATGTATATCAAATATACCTTTGTTCACTTTGCCATCCTTCTTATCCGCCAAATATTTGGGGTAGTTTCGCTTCCAGTGAACTTTTCCTTTGCAATAGTAGCACTTAGTTTCAGGCTTAGGTTAAGCTTTGGGCTTCTTCATGGGAGTGACAACTTGCTTGCCATTCTTCTTGAAGTTCCCTTTCTTTCCATTTGCCCTTTTTCTTGAAACTAGTGGTCTTGTTTAATCATCAACACTTGATGCTTTCTCTTGATTTCTACCTTCGTCGATTTCAGCATCAAGAAGAGCTCGGGAATTGCTTTTGTCATCGTTTGCATATTATAGTTCATCATGAAGTTCCAGTAACTTGGTGATGGTGACTGGAGAACTCTGTCAATCACTATTTGATTTGGAAGATTAACTCCCACTTGATTCAAGCGATTGTAGTACCCAGACATTATGAGCACATGCTCACTAGCTGAGCTATTCTCCTCCATCTTTTAGGCGAAGTACTTGTCAGAGGTCTCATACCTCTCGACACAGGCATGAGTCTGAAATACTAATATGTCTCCAACGTATCTACAATTTTTTATTGTTCCATGCTATTATATTACCTGTTTTGGATGTTTATGGGCTTTACTTTACACTTTTATATCATTTTTGGGACTAACCTACTAACCGGAGGCCCAACCCGTATTGCTTTTTTTTTTGCCTATTTCAGTGTTTCGAAGAAAAGGAATATCAAATGGAGTTCAAACGGAATGAAATCTTCGGGAGCAATCTTTTTGGAACAAACGCAATCCAGAGGACTTGGGGTGCAAGTCAAGAAGCTTCCGAGGCGGCCACGAGGGTGGAGGCCCCCCCTACTGAGCACCCCCCTATCTCGTGGGCCCCTCGGGCGTCCACCGACATACTTCTTCCTCCTATATATACACACATACCCCAAATACATCAGAGGCGACCATGAAAAGCTATTTCCACCACCGTAACCTTCTGTACCGTGAGATCCCATCTTGGAGCCTTTGCCGGCGCTCCGCCGGAGGGGGAATCAACCATGGAGTGCTTCTACATCAACACCATCGCCTCTCCGATGAGTTGTGAGTAGTTTACCACAGACCTTCGGGTCCATAGTTATTAGCTAGATGGCTTCTTCTCTCTCTTTGATTCTCAATACAAAGTTCTCCTTCCTCTTCTTGGAGATCTATATGATGTAACTCTTTTTGCGGTGTGTTTGTCGAGATCCGATGAATTGTGGGTTTATGATCAAGTTTATCTATGAGAAATATTTGAATCTCCTCTAAATTCTTTTGTGTATGATTCAGTTATCTTTGCAAGTCTCTTTGAATTATCAGTTTGGTTTGGCCTACTAGATTGATCTTTCTTGCAATGGGAGAAGTGCTTAGCTTTGGGTTCAATCTTGCGGTGTCCTTTCCCAGTGACAGCAAGGGTAGCAAGGCACGTATTGTATTGTTGTCATCGAGGATAAAAAGATGGGGTTTATATCATATTGCATGAGTTTATCCCTCTACATCATGTCATCTTTCTTAATGCGTTACTCTGTTCTTATGAACTTAATACTCTAGATGCATGCTGGATAGTGGTCGATGTGTGGAGTAATAGCAGTAGATGCAGGCAGGAGTCAGTCTACTTGTCACGGACGTGATGCCTATATACATGATCATGCCTAGATAATCTCATAATTATTCGCTTTTCTATCAATTGCTCGACATTAATTTGTTCACCCACCGTAATACTTATGCTATCTCGAGAGAAGCCACTAGTGAAACCTATGGCCCCCGGATCTATCTTTTATCATATAAGTTTTCAATCTACTTTTATTTGCACCTCTACTTTTCCAATCTATATCATAAAAATACCAAAAATATTTATCTTATCATATTATCTCTATCAGATCTCACTTTCGCAAGTGGCCGTGAAGGGATTGACAACCCCTTTATTACGTTGGTTGCGAGTTCTTTGTTTGTTTGTGTAGGTGCGTGAGACTTTTGAGGAGCCTCCTACTGGATTGATACCTTGGTTCTCAAAAACTGAGGGAAATACTTACACTACTATTGCTGCATCACCCTTTCCTCTTCAAGGAAAACCAACGCAAGCTCAAGATGTAGCAAGAAGGATTTCTGGCGCCGTTGCCGGGGAGGTCTTCGCTCAAGTCAAGACATACCAAGTACCCATCACAAACTCATATCCCTCGCATTTACATTATTTGCCATTTGCCTCTCATTTTCCTCTCCCCCACTTCATCCTTGCCGTTTTATTCGCCCTCTCTTTCCCAATCTTCTCTCTCTCTTTCGCTTGCCTTTTTCTGTTTGCTTGTGTGTTGGATTACTTGTCGCCATGGTGCAAGATAATACCAAATTGTGTGATTTCTCCAATAATAATAATAATAATTTCCTTAGTACTCCAATTTCTCCTCTTAATGATGTTGAGTCTTGTGAAATCAATGCTGTTTTGCTGAATCTTGTTATGAAAGATCAATTCTCCGGCCTTCCTAGTGAAGATGCCGCTACCCATCTAAACAACTTTATTGATTTGTGTGAGATGCAAAAGAAAAAAGATACGGATAATGATATTGTTAAATTGAAGTTATTTCCATTTTCACTTAGAGATCATGCTAAAGTTTGGTTTTCGTCTTTGCCTAAAAATAGTATTGATTCTTGGAACAAGTACAAAGATGCTTTTATCTCTAAGTATTTTCCTCCCGCTAAGATTATCACTCTTAGGAACGATATTATGAATTTTAGACAACTTGATCATGAGCATGTTGCCCAATCTTGGGAAAGAATGAAATTGATGATTCGCAATTGCCCTACTCACAGTTTGAATTTATGGATGATCATACAAAAAATTTATGCCGGATTGAATTTTGCTTCTAGAAAACTTTTAGATTCGGCCGCGGGAGGCACGTTTATGGAAATCACCTTAGGAGAAGCTACAAAACTCCTTGATAATATCATGGCTAATTATTCTCAATGGCACACCGAACGATCTACTAGTAAAAAAGTGCATGTTATAGAAGAAATTAATGTTTTGAGTGGAAAGATGGATGAACTTATGAGATTGTTTGCTACTAAGAATGCTTCTATTGATCGCAATGATATGCCTTTATCTACCTTGATTGAGAATAATAATGAAACTATGGATGTAAATTTTGTTGGTAGGAATAATTTTGGCAACAATGCTTATAGAGGAAACTTTAATCCTAGAACATTCCCTAATAATTCCTCTAATAATTATGGAAATTCCTACAATAATTCTTATGGTAATTTGAATAGATTGCCCTCTGATTTTGAGAATAGCGTGAAAGAATTTATGATCTCTCAAAAGAATTTTAATGCCTTGCTTGAAGAAAAATTTCTTAAAGTTGATGATTTGACTAGGAACGTTGATAGACTCTCGCTTGATGTTGATTCTTTGAAACTTAGATCTACTCCTCCTAAGCATGATATCAATGAGTCTCTCAAAGCTATGAGAAGTTCCATTGACGAGTGCAAAGAAAGAACCGCTAGATTGCGTGCTAAGAAAGATTGCTTTATAAAGGCGTGTTCTTCTAGTTTCCATGAAAATAATGATGAAGATCTTAAAGTTATTGATGTGTCCCCTATTAGATCTTTGTTTTGCAATATGAATCTTAATAATGATGGGACTAGAGATAAGTCAACTTTAGTTAAAAGGCGTCCCAATAATTCAGAGTTTTTAGATCTTGATGCTAAATTTGATAAAAGTGGGATTGGAGAGGTCAAGACTTTAAATAGCATTGAACCCACTATCTTGGATTTCAAGGAATCTGATTATGATAATTGTTCTTTAGAAGGTTGTATTTCCTTGTTGCAATCTGTCGTGAATTCTCCTCATGCTTATAGTAAAAATAAAGCTTTTACCAAACATATTGTTGATGCCTTGATGCAATCTTTTGATGAAAAACTTAATTTGGAAGTTTCTATACATAGAAAACTTAATGATGAATGGGAACCTACTCTAAAGATTAAAATTAAAGATCATGAGTGTTATGCTTTATGTGATTTGGGTGCTAGTGTTTCCACGATTCCGAAAACTTTATGTGATACTCTAGGTTTCCATGATCTTGATTATTGCTCTTTAAATTTGCACCTTGCGGATTCCACCACTAAAAAGCCAATGGGAAGGATCAATGATGTTCTCATTGTTTCAAATAGAAATTTGGTGCCCGTGGATTTTATCGTTCTTCATATAGATTCTTGTCCTATTATTCTTGTTAGACCTTTCCTTAGAACGATTGGTGCAATTATTGATATGAAGGAAGGGAATATTAGATTCTAATTTCCATTAAGGAAAGACATGGAGCACTTTCCAATAAATAAAGTTAAATTACCTTATGAATCTATCATGCGAGCTACTTATGAATCAAGTGACAAAGATGGCACAACTTAGATCTATCCTCGTTTTTATGCCTAGCTAGGGGCGTTAAACGATAGCGCTAGTTGGGAGGCAACCCAATTTTCTTTGTGTTTTTTGTTTTTGTTCCTGTTTAGTAATAAATTTTGCATCTACCTTCTGTTTAGATGTGTTTTCATGTTTTATTTAGTGTTTGTGCCAAGTAGAACCTATAGGATAACCTATGGTGATAGTTAATTTGATTCTGCTGAAAAATAGAAACTTTGCACTCACGAGGAAAAATTCAATAAAGCATAGAAACGTGCTTTTGCGTTGATTCTTTTTGCTGTAGATCAATAGACAAATTACCTAAGACGTCCTATTTTGGTAGAATTTTTAGAGTTCCAGAAATATTTGAAAGTTACAGATTGCTATAGACTGTTCTGTTTTTGACAGATTCTGCCTTTCGTGTGTTGTTTGCTTATTTTGATGCATCTATGGCTAGTATGTAAGGGTATGAACCATAGAGAACTTGGAATACAGTAGGTTTAACACCAATATAAATAAAGAATGAGTCCCTTACAGTACCTTATGTGGTGGTTTTTCTTTCTTTCACTAACGGAGCTTCTGAGATTTCCTATTGAGTTTTGTGTTGTGAAGTTTTCAAGTTTTGGGTAAAGATTTGATGGACTATGGAATAAGGAGTGGCAAGAGCCTAAGATTGGGGATGCCCATGGCACCCCAAGATATTCAAGAATATCCAAAAGCCTAAGCTTGGGGATGCCCCCGGAAGGCATCCCCTCTTTCGTCTTCGTTCATTGGTAACTTTACTTGGAGCTATATTTTTATTCTCCACATCATATGTGTTTTGCTTGGAGCGTCTTGTATGATATCAGTCTTTGCTTTTTAGTTTACCACAATCATCCTTGCTGTACACAACTTTTGGGAGAAGCCCACTTGATTGGAATTTATTATAATACTCTATGTGCTTCACTTATATCTTTTGAGCTAGATAATTTTTGCTCTAGTGCTTCACTTATATCTTTTAGAGCACGACGGTGGCTTAATTTTGAAGAAATTGTTGATCTCTCATGCTTCACTTATATTATTTTTGAGAGTCTTTTAGAACAACATGGTATTTGCTTTGGTTACAAATTTGGTCCTAGAATGATAAGCATCCAACTTGGGTATAATAAAAACTATCATAGAAAGTGCATTAACCACTAGGATCAATTTGATGCTTGATAATTGTTTTGAGATATAAAGGTGGTAATGTTAGAAGTCATGCTAGTGGGTAATTATGAAATTGAGAAATACTTGTGTTGAAGTTAGCAAGTCCAGTAGCATGCACGTATGGTAAAAGTTGTGTGACAAATTTGTTGCATGAAGTACTCTTTTGATTGTCTTCCTTATGAGTGGCAGTCGGGGACGAGCGTTGGTCTTTTCCTACCAATCTATCCCTTTAGGGGCATGCGTAGTAGTACTTTGCTTCGAGGGCTAAGTAGATTTTTGCAATAAGTATATGAGTTCTTTATGACTAATGTGAGTCCATGGATATACGCATACTCACCCTTCCACTTTGCTAGCCTCTATTGTGCCGCGCAAATTTCGCCGGTATCATGCACCCATTGTTTACCTTCCTCAAAACAGCCACCATACCTACCTATTATGGCATTTCCATAGCCATTCCGAGATATATTGCCACGCAACTTTCCACCGTTCCGTTATTATGACACGCTCCATCATTGTCATATTTCTCATTGCATGATCATGTAGTTGACATCGTATTTGTGGCAAAGCCACCTTCATAATTTTCATACATGTCACTCTTGATTCATTGCATATCCCGGTACACCGCCTGAGGCATTCATATAGAGTCATATTTTGTTCTAAGTGTTGAGTTGTAATTCTCGAGTTGTAAATTAATAAAAGTGTGATGATCTTCATTATTAGAGCATTGTCCCAAGTGAGGAAAGGATGATGAAGACTATGATTCCCCCACAAGTCGGGATGAGACTTCGGACTTTATAAAAATAAAAGAGGCCAAAGAAGCCCATAAAAAAAGAGGCCAAAGAAGCCCAACAAATAAAAAAAAGAAAAAAGAAAAAAAGAGGAAAAAAAGAAAAAGATTTTTTTTGAAAAGAGAGAAAATAGAGAAGGGACAATGCTACTATCTCTTTTCCACACTTGTGCTTCAAAATAGCACCATGATCTTCATGATAGAGAGTCTCTTGTGTTGTCACTTTCATATACTAGTGGGAATTTTTCATTATAGAACTTGGCTTGTATATTCCAATGATGGGCTTCCTCAAAATGCCCTAGTTCTTCGTGAGCAAGCAAGTTGGATGCACACCCACTTAGTTTCTTTTGTTGAGCTTCCATACATTTATAGCTCTAGTGCATCTGTTGCATGGCAATCCCTACTCACTCACATTGATATCTATTGATGGGAATCTCCATTGGCCGTTAATACGCCTAGTTGATGTGAGACTATCTTCTCCCTTTTTGTCCTCACAACCACCACCATATACCACCATAGTGCTATGTCCATGGCTTACGCTCATGTATTGCGTAAGAGTTGAAAAAAGTTGAAGCACGTTAAAAAGTATGAACCAATTGCTTGGCTCATCATCGGGGTTGTGCATGATGGGAGTATTTTGTGTAATGAAAATGAAGCATGGCCTAACTATATGATTTTGTAGGGATAAGCTTTCTTTGGCTATGCTATTTTGATAGGACATGATTATTTGTTAGTATGCTTTGAGTATTACTATTTTGATGTTTTATAAGCTTTTATTTTGAATCATTTGGATCTGAACATTCATGCCACAATAAATAAAATTACATTGAGAAATATTCTAGGTAGCATTCCACATCAAAAATTCTATTTTTATCATTTACCTACTCGAGGGCGAGCAGGAATTAAGCTTGGGGATGCTTGATACGTCTCCAACGTATCTATAATTTTTGATTGTACATGCTATTATATTACCTGTTTTGGATGTTTATGGGCTTTACTTTACACTTTTATATCATTTTTGGGACTAACCTATGAACCGGAGGCCTAGCCCGTATTGCTGTTTTTTTTGCCTATTTCAGTGTTTCAAAGAAAAGGAATATCAAACAGAGTCCAAACGGAATGAAACCTTCGGGAGCGATCTTTTTGGAACAAATGCAATCCAGAGGACTTGGAGTGCAAGTCAAGAAGCTTCCGAGGCGGCCACGAGGGTGGAGGGCGCCCCCCTACTGGGCGCGCCCCCTATCTTGTGGGCCCCTCGGGTGTCCACCGACGTACTTCTTCCTCCTATATATACCCACATACCCCGAAAACATCAGGGGGGACCACGAAAAGCTATTTCCACCACTGTAACCTTTTGTATCCGCGAGATCCCATCTTGGAGCCTTCGCTGGCGCTTCACCGGAGGGGGAATCGACCATGGAGGGCTTCTACATCAACACCATAGCCTCTCCGATGAGTTGTGAGTAGTTTACCACAGACCTTTGGGTCCATAGTTATTAGCTAGATGGATTCTTCTCTCTCTTTGAGTATCAATACAAAGTTCTCCTTTCTCTTCTTGGAGATCTATACGAGGTAACTCTTTTTGCGGTGTGTTTGTCGAGATCCGACGAATTGTGGGTTTATGATCAAGTTTATCTATGAGAAATATTTGAATCTCCTCTCAATTATTTTATGTATGATTGAGTTATATTTGCAAGTCTTTTCGAATTATCAGTTTGGTTTGGCCTACTAGATTGATCTTTCTTGCAATGGGAGAAGTGCTTAGATTTGGGTTCAATCTTGCGGTGTCCTTTCCCAGTGACAGCAGGGGCAGCAATGCACGTATTGTATTGTTGTCATCAAGGATAAAAAGACGGGGTTTATATCATATTGCATGAGTTTATCCCTCTACATCATGTCATCTTTCTTAATGCGTTACTCTGTTCTTATGACTTAATACTCTAGATGCATGCTGGATAGCGGTCGATGTGTGGAGTAATAGTAGTAGATGCAGGCAGGAGTCGGTCTACTTGTCACAGACGTGATGCCTATATACATGATCATGCCTAGATAATCTCATAATTATTCGCTTTTCTATCAATTGCTCGACAGTAATTTGTTCACCCACCGTAATACTTATGCTATCTCGAGAGAAGCCACTAGTGAAACCTATGGCCCCCGGGTCTGTCTTTTATCATATAAGTTTTCAATCTACTTTTATTTGCACCTTTACTTTTCCAATCTATATCATAAAAATACCAAAAATATTTATCTTATCATATTATCTCTATCAGATCTCACTTTTGCAAGTGGCCGTGAAGGGTTTGACAACCCCTTTATTGCGTTGGTTGCGAGTTCTTTGTTTGTTTGTGTAGGTGCATGGGACTTTTGAGGAGCCTCCTACTGGATTGATACCTTGGTTCTCAAAAACTGAGGGAAATACTTACGCTACTATTGCTGCATCACCCTTTCCTCTTCAAGAAAAACCAATGCAAGCTCAAGACGTAGCAAATACCAATTTCAACTCTTGGAACATCTTATATGCTCTGTGGCGTTCAAAATGTTTTTAAAGTCCCGGTTCTAAGTCGTAAAGCATGGTGCACTAAACTATCAAGTAGTCATCATATTGGGCTAGCCAAACGTTCATAACGTGTGCATCTGCTCCTGCAATAGGTCTGCCACCTAGCGGTGCATCAAGGACATAATTCTTCTATGCAGCAATGAGAGTAAACCTCAGATCACGGACCCAGTCCGCATCATTGCTACTATCATCTTTAAACTTAGTTTTCTCTAGGAACATATCAAAAACATTGGGAATCTACAATGCGAGCTATTGATCTACAACATAATTGGCAAATACTATCAGGACTAAGCTCATGATAAATTAAAGTTCAATTAATCATATTACTTAAGAACTCCCACTTAGATAGACATCCATTGAGTCATCTAAATGATATGTGATCCAAATCAACTAAACCATGTCCGATCATCACATGAGATGGAGTAGTCTTCAATGGTGAACATCACTATGTTGATCATATCTACTATATGATTCACGTTCGACCTTTTGGTCTCCAATGTTCTGAGGCCATATTTGTATATGCTAGGCTCGTCATGTTTAACCCGAATAGTCCGCGTGTGCAAATCTGGCTTGCACCTATTGTATTTGAACATAGAGCCTATCACACCCGATCATCACGTGGTGTCTCAGCACAAAGAACTTTCGCAACGGTGCATACTCGGGGAGAACACTTATACCTTGAAATTTTAGTAAGGGATTGCCGTACTAAGCAAAATAAGATGCATAAAGATAAACATCACATGCAATCAAAATATGTGACATGATATGGCCATCATCATCTTGTGCTTTTGATCTCCATCATCGAAGCAACGTCATGATCTCCATCGTCACCGGCTTGACACCTTGATCTCCATCGTAGCGTCGTGGTCGTCTCGCCAACCATTGCTTCTATGACTATTGCTACCACTTAGTGATAAAGTAAAGCAATTACATAGCGTTTGTATTTAATACAATAAAGTGACAACCATATGGCTCCTGCTAGTTGCCGATAATTTGTTAAAAAACATGATCATCTCATACAACAATTTATATCACATCATGCCTTGACCATATCACATCACAACATGCCCTCCAAAAACAAGTTAGACATCCTCTACTTTGTTTGTTGCAAGTTTTACGTGGCTGCTACGGGCTTCTAGCATGAACCGTACATACCTATGGCACAAAAACCACAACGGTGATTTATCAAGTTTGTTGTTTTAACATTCATAAGGTGTGACGCCCCCGATTTAATCGTACACTAATCATGCACGCAAATGTGTACGATCAAGATCAGGGACTCACGGGAAGATATCACAACACAACTCTACAAATAAAATAAGTCATACAAGCATCATAATACAAGCCAGGGGCCTCGAGGGCTCGAATACAAGTGCTCGATCATAGACGAGTCAGCGGAAGCAACAATATCTGAGTGCAGACATAAGTTAAACAAGTTTGCCTTAAGAAGGCTAGCACAAACTGGGATACAGATCGAAAGAGGAGCAGGCCTCCTGCCTGGGATCCTCCTAAACTACTCCAGGTCGTCATCAGCGGGCAGCACGTAGTAGTAGGCACCTCCAGTGTAGTAGGGGTCGTCGTCGACGGTGGCGTCTGGCTCCTGGACTCCAGCATCTGGTTGCGACAACCAGAAAGAAAGGAAAGGGGAGAAAGG